>NW_027110128.1:72439-100181 GCF_000696795.3 Halyomorpha halys
TCTCTCTCTCCATATACATATATATTTTTTTTCTTTTCTTCTATATTTATATATATTGTATAGTGAGCCTTAATCAAGGATTAAAAAATTAACATTTTGGGACCCTATAATTTTGATATTTTTTTAATTATGTCTTCTTTAACATATTATTTTAGTTGTAATTTTGTGAATTAATTATAATGAATTTAAATCGTTAGGGCTGTTCTTTTTACACAAGACTAAACCTCTACATTATTGATTGTTGATAGCAAATATAATGTATATAGTAACCGTGTGAAGGCCACTAGGGTATCTAGTAATACACAAATACAAAACAGATAGTATATTTTATTGTTCCTTTGACGATTCCTCGTTATATGAATTGCGCATTGAAGTCCTGATCCAAATAGCTAGAGCTACATTGGAAAGTGGAGGTGAGAGGTCGACCACGTACTGCCGGTTAAGAAGAGGTTCTTCCTCAGAGATAGGATAGACGACCGGCATTAGCAGAGAACAGGGGCTGGTCACGCTACTGTTTCCCTTTTATCTGGACCCTGGTAATCCTCTCATCTGGAAGATTTCCAGGGGCTTGGAATCAAATGTAGGTCGTTTCTGTTTCAAAGTAGAAATGCTATCGTTTGTATTCAAGAGATTTTTAGATTGACTCTCATTTTTAAATATATTGATTATTGCTAATTACACTATTTATTTTTCAAATTGTAATGTTGTTCCTTATAATTTTTTTTTAGGTCAATGGTAGACATAAGTATATCTATATAATATTGTGTTCTCATACCTATTAGGAAAACAATATTTTAATATCCATGAGAAGAAGATAATTTACGGTCAGTGAAGAACACAAATTAGTAAAAATGTATTCATTAATACCAACGACCCGAATTTCAAGTCTTCATCAGGGCTGCTTGGAAAAGATCTTAAACCCAAGTAATTTTAATATCCTTCTTTCATCGAAAATATGCATTTAAAAATAAATAAGAGTGCTAAAAAAAATGTAAAATATGGGAGATCATAATGAAGCGGTTCAATTATTATTAAAAAAAAAATGATAATTATTTTATTGATTTAATTTTATCCTTAGATTAAAATAAAAATAAAAATATTTTTAGAAACTTGTATTTTACAGGATTTATGTATTTTTAGTTAGTGATTTGATAACAATATAATATACTTCAATATACCATACCCTGCATTTCGAGTTCAGTGAGTTTTATAAGTTTAAAAAACTGAATGAGTAGGTACCGATGGATTAATCCATCTTAATATATTATCATTTTGTTTTCTTCTACATTTCCATGTTGAACATTGTATGTATACAGAAAACCCCTTAGAATACCTCAGGTTGAAAGATGGGCTAAGGACTTTTGTATATATTTTATATTTGTATTTCTTATTTAATATTTTTCCATAGGAGGGTACGAAAAAAATTATATGTATACAGTTTTATGGATAAATAAAAAAAAAAAGTTGAACATCGTGTTAGTCTGCATTAAATCACCACTCCTAAGACCAAGACTGTATCATGCCACTGCAATGAACCTTTGATCATATTTATTAGATGTATTTTTTATTTAATAGAGTTGTAAATTTTTATAAAGTAAATAAAAACTTTTCGGTTCAAATGAACAAGGAATTACGTTCTTTTGGTTTTCTGTCGTAAACTTGTTATTTTTGTATGACATTTACTCTTAGATTAAAAATTTATTTAAGCTCAAATAGAAATAATTTAAAAAAATTAAATATATGTTGCAATTACAAAGGAAATTTCTTAATATACTGATTCCAAATACATCATCAGGAAAAGTAACGAAATCCAATAAACTGTTTTATTAAAATCTAGTCTGAGTGTTTTAGATATGTGATTATCTTACAATTATAATTGTTTTTAAAAATAATAATTATGAAACCTTTATCTAATTAGGTTTGTGTCTATAAGTAGGAGTTTGTCCCGCCAATGATAATTATTGCGGAGGTTTCAGATAGCACCTACCTTAGGTAAACTATAAGGGAGTCTCAATGGAATAAGAGCGCGCTTTTCTGAAGTAAAAGGGAAAGAGCGGAGAAAATGTTAACTGCCATTACGTGCATGATATAGCTGGAAAGTGGAGAAAATCTGCTTAATTGCTTTACAGAATTTCTCCCCGTGGAATAATGTTGTTAGCAATCTTTCTTCCGTCCCTTCCTGTTATTAATATCGGCTTTAAAGTACTGCCTCATTTCCTTACATTGTTTCTTTTTTGCTTTCTTGGGTATCTCCGTCTCTGTCAGTTACCTGTATTTTCCAATCCACATTAAAAGGATAAAAGTGATAGTGTCGTCGGAGCAGTAGCAATGATAGATGACTTCATAGTCCAAAAAAATTCATTTACTGCAGAACCGCCAGCAATTTACCTGAAGTTACGTGAGGCTTATTAAGGAACAAACAAATTCAACATCCTACTCTTCACACACCCAATGAGTATATTGTCACCATTGAAAAACACATCCAATCTGAGTACTAATATTTCCACTAATTTTCATGTTAAATTTGACTATTTGCTGTTTTTTCATCTGGATACCAGGGCACAAAGACATCCCGGGTAATTGTAAAGCTGACCAAGTGGCAAAAAATTGATCGTTGAACCCGCTATCAGACAGGTTGCCCCCACAACTATCTGCTCTGATGACAACACGAATATTAAATAAGTAGTAACTTAGACCAACACAAAAGAAAACAAATTAAGAGAGATTAAATATACAGTACTTACATGGATGTCAACAATCCAAAAATGGAGACGACAAGAAATAGTACTACGAATTGGACACACTCGACTGACCCAAGAATACTTGCTGCTGTCAAAAACACTAAGACCAACGTGTAAAGAGTGTAACATGCTCCTAACTGTTGAACACACATTGAAAGACTACAGGTATTTGCTTGATGCCGAACTCCCATATCATTTGGTGACTTTACTAAACGACAGTAGCCTTTACATTCCTAAAATATTTAATTACTTAAAGAAAACAAATATATAAGAATTTATTAAACAAACTTTTTTATTAGCTCAATAATTCTAATTATAATCTATTATTTTTGTTTATTTTTTCACGAACCGGCCAGCTAGGACCACGCGAATATCATTTCTGATTCATCCTCATACCTTCCTCCTTTCTTCTAATCTGGACCCTTTCATTCTCCTGGACTGTTCCTCCCGCTCTTCCTCAGCTCATCTTCTCCCTCTTCTCTCTTTCTTTCCCACTAAAACCCCAACCTCTTTTAGTTTATTCTATCCAAGCAGTCTTTATCCGTTATTTTTAGTCTACCTAGTTCCTCTTTCACTTGTTTTACATATCCCCATATACTTTCACAGCTTTAGAATTTTATGAACATTTTTTTGTTTAGTCTCTCATTTTTCATTCTGACCATGTGTCCCTAAAATCTCAGTCTCCTGGTTCTGATGACTAAATTCCTATATATTTGCTCATTGAAGTTTCTCCTATTATATTCTTCTTGCGTTATTTTGGATCCATGAATTTCCCTCTTAGTCTTCAGAACTCTCTCCAGGCTCGGAAGGTATGTTTCCATACCATACAGTATCGCTAGCATTACCACTGTACTGTCTATTTTATTTATCACCCTACCCTGCCTATTGCCCCATAAAGGGTGTTCGCAGCAGTGGGTACAACTCATTGCTGCATATGACAAACATTACATAGCTGTGTGCACACAGCTTGCTCTTGCTACAAAATAAATCTTATCCTTCTACTGAGGCCTTGCTGGTGTAGCTTATTCTCTCCTACCCAGGGAGAAGTGAGTAGAGCCCACAGCCAGTACTGTAATGTCTTATTTTTGCATTGGAGGACAAATTTTTCTTGTAGACGTGAGGAAATCTTTCCAGTTTGGCTATTCTTTCTTTTATGGATGCTCTATCCGAACCGTTGCTAAAAATTATCTCTCCTAGGTATTAAAATGTTTTGGTTACTTTCACCTGTCCATAATCTGTGTTTAACACATTCTTGCTGAGTCTGCCATAATTTACGTCTTTTCATACAAGAATTTTTTATTTTAATTATATGTATTTTTTAAAAATTAAATATTGCTGTCATACGATGGTCCTGTTTCATAATAAAGTACCAACTAATACTATTAGTCTTGTCGATTTAACTTAATACAATTACACTGATTTTTACAGTAGTAACTTTTACTTTTTAACTCCTGTAATATCACTAATAGTCCTCCCAATTATGAAAAAATAAGTGTTAGTGTAAATAACACGTTGTTTCTTTACTTGTACTATAAATTAATACTATTATGAAATAGGGCCCAGGTGGTATACTGGTATAGTTAATAATAATATTAAGAACGTTTTCAAGTTTGAAGATCAGTCAGTATGCATAGGCAAACTTCACCATTGCTGTGGATTGCCTTATATTATAATAAAAAAAGACTTGTTAGAGAGGGAGAGAATACCATTCTTATTTTTTGTCAGGTCTATCGTGACAGCTATGATATTGAGTACGTCTATTCACACATGGCTATACAAATTGGATACTCACACACGTGTTATTTTAAATCTCTTTTTTGACTCTTATTAGTAATTCTAGGATGGATAAAAAAAAATAGTATAATTCAGTTAATGATTGAAACAAGTTAAGAGTTTTATATGAACAAGAATATTTGAAATTGAACTGATTCTTCTCCTCAAACATTGTTTTTCAAAAATTTTTGGAGTAAGATAAAGGGACTATCTTGGATGGTATAAGTCAATATTTTAAAATATTGCATAATACTGCAGGTGTCCCGAGTGTAATTTTAGGATTAGAATTAATGTGTGGAAAAGGGGGGCTGGAATTGTGAGACTTTCCGCTAATTAACATGCATATATTTCCTTCTATTTATAAGAGTATTAATCCCTGGAGGGGCAGATGATGTTAGTGTATTAGGTTTTTAATTTAATTTTCAATAAATAAATTAGAAGAGTGGGGTCTCCTAGACTAATGGAATGTGCTTATCTGGTGACGTCTTCGCCGCCGCGGTGACGTGCCCTAGCTGCTTCCTTCGTCTAGGTGTGCTGTGGGCGAAATGGTGAAAACCATGTATCCTCGCCGTGGTGTCTGAAAAGAGTCTTCGTATCTCCGTGGCTGGCCAGAGTGTCCTGGACCCTGGCGTGATGGTAGGGGTAGGTCAGGTCCTAGCTTGCATAGTGCATAGGCTGGAGCGGCATTGCAGTCGCAGCGTCTTCGGAGCCTTCCGGTGTCCACGGAAAGGGGGCATCAGAAAATGAGACCCCCGGCCCCGACTTTATATAAATCCAAAAAAGAATGGTAAAGATCGGATTACTTAAATCCGACACATATTTTGTCGATGTTGATTGCTTAAAAAGTAGCGTCTATTTATTTTGTCATTTCTCTACCTCCCCATTTCTTTGGTATGGACGAAGAAATAGGATCCTTCTGCTTTCTTCTTTTATGGAAGAATCTTTTAGATTGTTCTCTTTAGAATATCATTTAGTTCTGTCGTAGTCTCTTTAATATTTTTGAAGATTTCTTAGTTACGCTTGGAGCTTAGTAGAAGAATGTTTTTTTTTGTTGACTGCATAATGTGTTAATTTGAGTTTTACTTTACTGTACTTAAGATAATCCTTATAAAGATTAAAGTGAAAGCTTCATAGGCTATATATTTTTTTTCTATTATAATTGTTAGAATTTAGGAAAAATGTGAAAAATCGATTTTACACAGTAGCACTTCCACTTAAAAAAACTTAGCTCTCACGTCCCAGACATATCGTTTTTTCTTTTCAAGTTTACACTTTCCCTTACTATATATTCCATACATTAGTAAAAAGTATATATACATTTTAAAAATAATTAGTAATTTAGTATTTAGAACCCAACTGTGAGTGAATTTGTTTATTTATAGTTACTTCAACTAGTGCTTACCGTTTAGGTATTTAATTTCATAATACTTGAGTTAAGTAAGTTATACTCCTCTATCGTTACATAACCTCTTTACAAAGGATATTACCACCCATAAAGAGACAATATGATGATGCTTGTAAACTTTACCGTTGCAGCCTTGTAACGCGTCGCTCTGCTATTCATAGGAACCGGTGAGAATTACAAAACTGTCTCTGAATAGACAACGGTTACATGTTTGCTGTTCTTACACTTCCTGGAGACAGTGTCCTTGTAGACTCCTTGTAGTCGCTCTCGTCACGTGTAGCGTAGCAGTCGTACGGCTTCTCATGTGCACTATTGTTGTTAGAGCTGTCAATCGTATGAAATAAAAAATATTTATTATCAAATTGAATTGTAAATATGTTGACAGATAAGATAATGTTCATTTTTCGGAAATTAGTTATAAGCTGGCGATAATTTAGCTTGTTTTCGGACATTAGTGAAATGTATATTTTATTGCGTAAAGGGAGGAAATGGGGTGACGGTAGCAGTGTGGTAACGCGCCTGTCTGCCAACCCAAAGGTTGCGTGTTCAAGTCTCCGGCCATATCCGGGATTTTTTCAAGCATATAATTATACAATACTCACTCATAGCCTCCCCTTGGGGATTTGTGAGGCCCGTTAGCCAATGGATAGTACTCACATAAAATAGGCGTGGAAACGACGAACCCACCCTATGAAAATCACGTCATGAAACGCGCGATGTATCACCAAAGTACTTTGCGCGAGGCCTTGGACCTTCTAGGTCTATCGGGCCAATAATAATAATAAAGGGAGGGGATAGAATAAATTCGATAACTATAGCTTTACTCGTCCTTCCTAGCTTTGTTGGATTATATACGTACTTGAAATACCAATCAAAATAGAAAAAAAACTATTTCAATCTGACAGCCCTGCAAAATGGAGCAAACCGGTGGTTAACAAGAAATATTTTTGTAGGAAGATAGTCCGAGTGGCGGTCAATTAAGTTGTCGAAATAGTAAAAGTAAACTACACAGTTGTCATCTCTTTTTCAATCTGACAGCCCTGCAAGCCCTGCAAAGTGGTCCGAAACATTGGTACGGAATAAATAGTTTTCTTTTACTATTTTGATATAAGTATTACGCAAAATATTTGGACCAAAAAATGATGCATTAACGGGAGAATTTAGAAGATTACACAACGCTGAATTAAGGGACCTACACCCCGTAAATATAATTCAAGTTATAGCATTGCGGCGTATAAGATGGCCATGTAAGGTTGTAGGGCTTAGTAACGAGCGGATCCCTAAAATGATAATAAACACTGAACCAAGGGAGAAACATCCGAGGGATAGACCGAAACGTAGATGGGAGGATTGTGTTAAAACAGATTTAGTGGAATTGGGTTTGGAGGGGCATCACTGGAAGGGTGTATGCAGAGAACGTTTGGTGGTATCGGCATTAAACCTTCGAGTTCGTTAAGCCTTTATTATTATTATTATTATTATTTTGATATCTTTATTGACGGGCATCCGAAATCTACTTCATACGGTCAACTATCTTCTTTCAATAAATCACAATGTGTTTACTTGGATAATACGCGATACACGCGACTAGAATAGAGAGGATAATGAAGATTCTATTAAGAATGGAACAAATTGACAAATGAACCAATATAACTTAAATTGTTGGAAGATGGCAGTCAATAAAGGTATCATAATAGTAAAAGAATACTATTTATTGTTAATCGACGTTTTGCCCCACTTTTCAGGACTTCGTCAGGGCTATCAGATTGAAACAGATATGACATCTTCTCATCGTAGTCGTTCTCGTCACGTGTAGCGTAGCAATCGTATGTTGTCATCTTTGTTTCAATCTGATAGCCCTGACGATGCCCTTCAAAGTGGGGTGAAACGTTGATTAACAATAAATTGTTTTCTTTTACTATTTTCATACCTTTATTGACCGCCACCCGGACTATCTTCCTACAGTCTTCTTCATACGGTAAACTATCTTCTTCCAATAGTAATATAATTTACTTTTAAGAAAACAACACTGATGTAAATATTCTGTTAATAAATATACTGTCTTTTTTAATTACCTTATGTTTGTGTTTATATTTTATCTAATAAAACCTATGCTGTGTATTGTAGCTACCTAATATATTTAAATTAGCATTTCTCTCCTGGTTTATTTTAATTATGTATTCCTTTACTTGGGAGCGCGGTGGCCACGGGGTGAGCTTACTAACTCCAAGGACCCGAGTTTGAATCTGAAAAATTGTTTTCTGTTACACTGTAGTCGTGAGTCAACTCCTGTGGGTTCTGGAGACCTTCTGGGGTCCACCCAGCCTCTTAAATTGGGTAAAAATCTGGCGGTCGAGCGTGATACTGACCAAATCACCTCCTTGCACAACCGTTGGTCTAGTAACAGTACTTCTTTACAAAGTACTGAACCCCTGACCCTTCATGGGTTGTAGCGGTACAGATTTAATTTAATTTAGTTTAATTATTTTTACTTACCGGTACTAGGTAAGGAAATAATTGTGTACGGGTAAAATATTAGATGCACAGTTTTCAACTGATTTGAGTTATCCGAGTTCAAAATATAACAAAACATGTTTTTCTTTTTTGTTTTGTACTAGGCTACAGACAGCTACAACGATTGTGATGAAACTTGCATAAAATTTTCTCCTTTAAATGTCTTTTATATATAAGCTATATAAGACATTTTTATATATAAAGAGCTTGAATCCCGGAGCACAGTGAAAAACAAATTAAAGGAAAAAGGTATTAAGTTAAAAGAAAACATATTTTATTTATAACTAAAAAAATAATTATGCATATTTAGGAAAATATAATTAAATTTTCTTACACAATTAAATCTAAATTGGACGAGAGTATCAGGAACCATAAAACGTATAATTATATCCATGTTTTTAAAATTATTTTGCACTGATTGCCATGGAAACTTTTTCTTATTATAATAAAAAAACCATACTTGTCCTTGCACTTTTCAAGTACTCATTTGAAAGCGAATTAAAAAAAAAAAATATTGGGGTAATATAAGGAAAGTGTCTCTAACTTCCAAGGAAATAAGTGTAAGTGGTCACACCAGTTATTTTAAGTTCATGATATAACAATATAAAAATATTTATTGATTTAATTTTTTAAATAAATCTTCAAGTTTTTCTTTATTTATTTTAACTGCCGTTGATATAAGTTTCAAACCTGAATTGATTTAACATAGTGCACAGATTCATGGTAAACTTGTACAAACGAATTTATGAGTTTTTTTTTTTATTATAAGTTTCTTTGTGGTCTTGATAAACTATTCTAATTTGATTAATTTATTAATCCTAATTGAATTAATCTTTTGCTAAAAGTAGGTTTTATATATTTCTAAGATTATTATGAATTGGCGGTGTTATTATAAATATTCGATTTCCGAATATTTACTAGTAGTAACTGGTTAGGCAAATCTTAGCTGATATATATCATATTTAGAAAAAAATAAAGGTAAACACATAACATGTTTATTCTCATCAGTTATTTTTTATAGCTAATATTTTCTTTTGTTTTCAGGTATGTATCTTTTTTAAAGATCACTTCTACTTGGTGAGTTTATATTTTAATTTATTTTTTATTAAATAATAAAATTTCTTAAATTTCGCGTTTATTTTTTGTAAACAAAATCAAATCACTAATGGTAGATATTTGTAACCATACAAGTGTGGATAATCATCTTGATGACGGTTTTAATCACTGAAAACCATAATATGCATTATGCAAAACATAATATATTTTCATTTCAGTGAAAATAATGGGATTGCAAAAAACAGTAGCTGCATAAAAATAAATTGACTGGAAAGTAGTAATCCTTGTTACCTTAATTAGTTAAGCATATTAAATGTGGGATCTTAAAGGGATGAGGGATTCCTCAGAACACCCGTCAGCTACTTGTGTCCCCTCTCGTTTCCCCCACTCCGAGTACGGTTCCTTAGTCTACGGAGGGATATCTTCAGGTCTGGAGTTGACTCTGAAGAGACTCATGAATTGCTTCGTAAGATTTATCTCCGGGTTTCCCAGGCGCTCTCATGTCTCCCGTTGGTATACCGAGTTGAAGTGGCTCTATCCAGCCTCCCGAAGACAATACATACTCGGTGTTCTTAAAATCAAATAACCTACCTATATCCGTGATTTCCTTACTCCTCGCTCATTTATCCATTCAGTAAACAATTCCACTACCGATTGATTTATATATGGCATCCTTCAGCCAATCCTTCGTCATACGTGCTGACGCATTCTGGAATTCTCTTCCTATATCCATTCGTCAGTCCTCATCCATCCTTTCCTTTAAACAACACTTATTCCTTTATTTACAACATGACCAAACCTCCGCATCAATGTGAGCAATATAAATAGGCACATATTAATTTCCTTTATAAATAGGAGTAAACCAAGATCTTAATTTAATTTCATGTTCATTAACTTCTAACTTTTAAATGCTTGCCAGAAAAATAATCATAATGTGTGAACCATGTATTTATTCTTAGGGGACTTATGTTCCAAAGTAAAATTATTTTTTCGTTTTCATTAAATGCAAAATGATCTACTAACAGAGTTAATCTGTAATTGATTATGGCGATATTGCTTCTATGGGTATGAAGTTATCATGGCAAAGATTGCAGTCACCCAAGCACCACGTACCTAAGTACTCAATCAAGCTTATTATTATACAGATAGGCTTACTGAGAATTTTACTGAATTGTTTTAGTTCTAAAGTTGGATTCATCGAACGTGTTGAATTATGAACCTGTCCTTTTCCATTTGGCGGAATTATTAATTTATAAGCCTCAACGATCGATTGTGTCTAGACTTCTGTTCCGGGTTTCCATGAGTATATTGTATACAATGGGATAATTTGAAAAAGATTGTCAGATAAACCGATCTAAACTTTACGCCTACATTTTTAAGAATAATAATTCATAAAATAGTGTTAATCATTGGTAAATTTATAATTTGCAATATAGAACAGTTCTATAAATTTTTTTAAAAATATTTATTTATTGCTATTTAGAACTGTACATTATAATACATTTAGTAAATATGATCTAAGTTAAATTGGAGTGTTACAGGCGTGTAGAGAAACTAACCATTGGTAGCACTCTAATGACAATTTAGATTAACTGGTCTCGTAGCCATCTTCTTTTCAGGCGCCTCGGAGGATTGTCAGGAATTGAAGAGGATGCAAGATTAGAAACTAGGGGTTTTGAGTGGTTAGAGAGTTTATAATGGAAGGAGTGATATCTGGTTCGGGCTAGATCGGTTACATAGGGAACATTAAGGTCTTTATGTATGATTTTATTTGTGACAAAGTAAGAAGCATTGAGGATTTTACGAAGGATTTTGGATTGTAAGGATTGAATACGAGAGGAATTCGAAGGTTTAGTGGAGCCCCAAAGCTCAACTCCATATGTCCAGATTGGCCTTATTACAGTCATGTAGATCAGTATTTTGTAATGTGTTGGAAGTTTAGACCGTTTGTCTAGTAAGTGCTGTAATAATCGAAATCGACGTGCAGTTTCCTGTCTTTTCAGTCTGGTGTGAGGATTCCAGGTTAATCGTTTGTCCAAATGTAGTCCAAGGTAGCGGATCTGTTCGATAGGGGTAAGAGTTCTATAAATTAAATTTGCAACCTGTGCCAGCTTTCATAATCGACAACTTTTTAGGAGGCTTGCTGGTATTCATGTGTATATCTTGACAGTGTATTCTTTTTCGTTTGTAGGCCATCCGATCCAGCCTTCTCCATGCCTGTTCTGCGGTACTGCTTTCCAGTTAGCTGCATGCATTTTTTTCGCATCTTTGTTGATTCTGTTTATTCATCTGATTTTTGGCCTCATACGTGGTCTCTTGCCTTCTATACTGGCATTCATCGTTGTGTTGAGCGTCCTGATGGATTTCTTCGATCCACATATCCCGACCATCTTAACCTCCCTGCCTTCATATTATGAGATATTGACTGACCAGTCTGCATGCAGTTCACTGCTAGTTCTCTTCCACGTGTTAATATTCTGATCCCAGATCGCTCCTGTAATTGTTCTGAGGACTTCTCTTTCAAAAGCCTTCGATTCTGCTTTCTAGGACTCCTGTTAGATTCCAGTATATGAGAGCTAGCTTTATCATGACATTGCATTCCCTTAGTTTCAGATTTACGGAGATTTTTCGGGATTTCAGTATTCTTGATAGAGAGAAGGCTCTGTTCTCACTTATATACGTTGGTCTCAGTCCGTTGATCATTTGTTGATGTTATTGTGGAGCTAAAGATTAGGAATTCCTATTCTAGATACTAGTTGAAAATTGGTTGAGGTTGCGGTCAGTGAGCTCACAGTACGTTCTGCGAATCTATCAATCCTCACATTGCATAATGGGCTCTATACAGCAGTACGATTCGATTTTCCTAATAGGGCCACTAGGCACCCTAGGCGTTCAATGCCAAGAGTAAATCACGCTCGAAAATATTCGATTTTTGTTACAAAGAGAAACTTCAGATGAGTTAGGAATAGCCTTATAGAAATCATTCTTCATGTTATTATGCAGTGAAATTAAAATTGACATTATAAAGGTTATTATCTAGATGAAAAAATGTTGCCCGACCAACCTCTTTCTCTCTGATTTTATGAGTGGATGGGAAAAACTCTTAGGTCTAGGAGAACTTATAATCCGTCTTTTTACAGCAGACATCTAAAAAAAATATCAAACTTTATATCGAAACTAAGCTGTAAGAGTACATACAAATCTTAACCTCTACTTTCAATACCCTAATGATTGTCGCTCATTATCATTAGCTATCATCGCTCAGGTTTGCCTTATTCACTGTTTACACCGTAATGATTAATTCATATATGGTAACTTTTGCAGATGTTTCTAAAATGGCGTTTGATTGTAATAAATTTACTTGATAGTTATACAAGAGAGAAAAAAATCTTCTCTTGATGAAAGCTCTCCGATTAAATTAAAAGAAATAAAACGGTCTGTAAAACCATGGTCAACATCCTACCGCAACAGCCGTAGGGAGGAAGTTGCTCTAACCCGGTTGAGAATAGGTCACGCACTCTCACCTAATCAGAAAACTGCCACCTCGAACGTGGAAATATTGTCAGTCCATTCTCACGATTAGACTTATTTTTGAAGAATGTACTTACTATTTACCAATAATAAACAGGATAGGACTGACCCCAAATTTATCAAAAGCTCTCACTAATGAGGAAGCTAAAATTACATTAGTATTTAAATTTTTAAAAGCACATCGCCTTATTTATTAATTATAAATCCTCTTTGATTTTTTTTATTTATTTATTTTTAAAAAAAATATTTATTAATTTTTTATTTTTCATTTATTTCAATTTATTTTTACTTTTATCATGCCATAGGCGTTGATGACCACAGGGTTTTACGCCTTTAAGCAATAATCAACAACAACAACAAAAATCTTCTAACTTTTGATTTATTTAATATTAAAAAAAAAATCCAGGATCCGTTTTAATTATTAAAGGTATAGTTAGAAGGAAATACTTTTTCTTCTACTTTGCAGACGCTTCAGTACTGGTTGAGGTACGTTTTCTCGTGATTGCGTGTCTGAGTTCATTAGCTCACGCCATTGCTAATCTGATAAAAAAAATTGCCTGTTTGCTTCCAAATGATCTCAGAGTTGAACTGTTCAGGAAATGATTCACCTATTCATGTCGGTAATTGTTAGAGTTGGTGCGGAAGTATTGCTGGATTTTTTTTTTTTTTTTTGTCAAGTTTAAAATATTTATCAGGTCGTAGAAAGCGTTTGTGATGTCCCAAATCACATTTATAGACTGTGGAATTTTGCACTTTTTTTTTTTTTTTTTTTTTACAGAAATAAAAAAGTTCCTTGCAGGTGTTCGTCAGATCCCTGGTTATTGCAAAGCATGGTTTTTCGTTGGTCGATAAGCGTTTCCATACGTTATGTGGGTTAAGAAACTGTATACCTGACCTGATCATGGATATTGCATGATTTTTTATTTAGCCCTGTTCTATCTTAGTTGGATTTCACTCAACAAAAATGGTGTCCTCGTTAAACGTCTGGACACAACAGTTAATTGTACTGTCGCTCATTGTCAACAGCAATGGTGGTCATGCGTCAAAACATTGTTCCTTTTGACTAACCTCAAGTGATTCCGGACTTGGCTTCTCCTAAGGATTACTGATGTCGATTTTGTCTCAATGGCTGCAATATCAACTTTATTATTCCGTTTATCACTAATGTATTAAACGGAATATTTCAAACCTTGAATCTCTCTTTACACTCTTTGAACGTTGTTTTGAATTGTTAAGATAAAATAATATTTAAATGGTCTGAAAAATCTGCCGGTCGTTGGCCTCGGATTTTTTCCATTGAAGAGAATGTAGAATGTTTCTTATCAAACAAAGGCAGATAAATTACTCAAATATTACCATCATTTTTTAAAATTAACTCAATAAGTTTTTCAAGAACTAGAGTAAATCGCTTTATCATTCTTCAAGGAATAATCGGACAAAAGTATGAAAAATAAAATTTTGAGTTGCCTCTCAATAATCATTGAACAATTACCACTACTGCATGATTCATTTCTCTATCTGCCGTTTTTCTAACCAACTGACACCACTTTATCTGTCGGCTAGCAAAAAGGACATTGCTACATTGTTCTACTTTCGTGACTCTTCCACCAGACATAAAAATTTCACCTTGTAAACGGAGCTTTACGGGATAAATAGTAAGTACCTTCACCTATATCTCTGTTCTGGGATATTTTACTATTGATTTAATCCAAAACCGTTTTGAGTGAATTAAAATAAAATTATAAATTTGGATGATGTCATCGCAAACCGACATTTTTTCAAAATAATTTTTTTTAGACGCAAGATTCTCTGAAATGGGTGTATAATTGTTATCTTTATACATTTTTAGCCTTGGTTATTCCATTTTAATTTGTTGAGGAAATTACATGTTTGATATGAGGATTAATACTAGAATCCATTTCTAGATTCCAGTAGATCCGGTAACATCTAGGATTATTACGGATCATGGCATTCATGATTACTCCCCCGTATTTCACGACTCATTAAATATCGCTTACCGTTCAGGAAATTCGAGGAAGCCGGGATCCGTAATGTGTACTGTAGCGTGAAGCAGTTCTCTATGACGGGTCCCGGACCAGAACATGTTAATTGCAACAGTTATATTTGTCTCTGTCGTATGCTGTCATCTCTTGAGTTGAGTGTCACGAAACTCTAAGGGTTTCGCCTCAGAGTTCAGTACAAAGTTTCTAGCTAACTTCATATTTGCCTCCCAATATAGAAACCTGATGAGGGATACATTATGTCATTTAAGGGGTATTTATACTGGTTTATTGTAATGGATCTTTGTTTTTAACAATCTTCAAAAAAGTGTTCGTTTTTATAATTAAAAAAATAGAGAGAATCTTACCTCCCTCGTCTGCCCTCTTATCTCAGATGTATCGCGTCTCGGAAACAATTTACATTTATCTGGTACATTGTAAAATGATCTAAAACTAGAAATTTGAGCAGACCTACTGCCAGGCCTGCAAGCCTTTCGTATCTGACTTTTCAAATATTTAGGTTCTTATTAAGAGCATTGGTTAATGTACGATGGTGTTACAATCTCTCAAGATCATAGCACCATAAATAGTTAGAAAGAATCCTGCTTCCGACCCAATCTCAAAATGTTATGATGAGCTCATCTTATCTTACATCATTATACATTAATAAACATATATTATCAGCGAGTGATCTTTTTAATATAAATACTTATATTGAGCCACATAGTAATGTTAGCTAAAACTAGAGCCCGTCCTTCAGGGAAATACTCTCTTATCTTACCTTTAAAACATTCCTGATTGTTATAAATACTTCTACTTACAACCAATACTAATCATTGGACGACAACGTTACAATCTCTCAAAAACATAATAATAAAAATTATTTGAGAGAATCTTGCCTTCCTTATACCGCTCCCTTATCCCATGTGTACGGATTTTGCAAATATTAACAAATAATAAAAAATTACTATATAGAGTTATATTGTAAAATTAACTAAAACTGGAAATCGAACCCCCTCCCCATATTATTGAAATGCTAGAGAGGAATATAACAAAATGAAACCCGATACATTACATTTAAACAATAATACATTTCGTACCTATGAGGAACTGTGTTTTGAACTTAGTCGATTTTCGTAAGTTGTATTAGTTTTGTAGTTTATTGTGATTTATAAAAAAGTTGATTGTCCGAGAGCGGTCAAAATTTACTTAAATTTTTTCATCAGGGTTAAAAAAAAAAAAATACAAACGACAAAACATAAGTAACATACTTAGAGAATAAAATAGCAAGGAATAAAATTAAAGTAAGGTGGGACTAAAAAAATATGTGAAAAATTATATACAAATTAAAAAAAAAATACGTACAGGGGAGAGTATAAATAAACAAGAAATTAAAAAACAGTATCAGACATAATTTGAAAAGGAGGACTAATAGGAAATAAAAAAGTAGATTAATGAAAAATATTGTACACTATAAAAGTCGGACATTAAAGAAATAAGAGTGAATTATAGGTCAAGAAAAATGAAAATGAAGAACAAAATAGGATTACTATGCAAGGTATATAATGAAATTATAAACATATATTATATGCATAATAACATTAAGGGGGCTTAGGAAATTTGACGGTTAAAAATGACTATTATTTATGAATGTGATAAAGATATAAAATATATCAAAGTAAGATAATAATAGAAAATATAAGTAAATAATAAATAGAAACAGATATTAAATGATAATATACGCTGCAGGGAGGAAGCTGCTCTAACCCGCTTAAGAATATAGGAAACTGCCACCTCTAACATGCCAATATTGCCAGTCCACTCTCACGATTAAACATATTTTTAAAGAATATGTTTCCTTGCTACGAATATGTACCTTACTATTCACTAACAGTAAGCAGAATAAGACTGGCCCCAAATTTATCTGAAGCTCTCACCGATGAGGAAGCTAAAGTAACATTGGTATTTAAATTTTTAAAAGGACATCGCATCCTTTCTAAATTATTAGCCTTTCTTTGGTTTTAATTTTAATTTTATGTTTTATTATTATTATCTCCTAATTCGTTTTTTATTATTATATTTTTTATTTTATTTTCAAGTTTACGTTAGTAAATGTGTGTGTGGTGTCGGTTTGTGTATCATTATAATTAAAATAGTTCATAGGCGTTGATGACCAAAAGGTTTTACGCCTTTAAACAAGAATAAACAAACAATATTTCTTATGATACATAAAAATTTAATTAAGGAAAAAAAAAAGGGTATGAATCACGTTATCTAAATATTTTATAGGAAATGTGGTGATATACAACAACTTTCCTTTATTCAGTCCTTATTCAGTAATTCAGTTTATAAAACCCTCAAAAAAATCATGTATCTGCTGATTGTTTACCTTAAATTAAAATAACAGGAAAAAGCGGGAAGAAAACAAAATAAAAATTTAATTTTTAATTTTTTTTTTTTTTTATTTATTTTATCATAAGCTCTCGCAGATGAAGAAGCTAAAATTACACTAGTGTTTGAATTTTTAAAAGCACATCGCCTTCTTTATAAATTATAACTCCTCTTCGATTTTTATTTTTTTTAATGTTTTTTATTTATTTTATTTTATTATTATTTTTTAAATTTTTTTTTTATTTATTTATTAATTTTATTTGGTTTATCTTTTTTTTATACTTTTATCATGCCATAGGCGTTGATGACCAGAGGGTTTTATGCCTTTAAGTTTTCATAGGGAGCCCCCGCTGTCAAAGTGTTAACTTGTTCTCTTTGAAATATTAAGAACGATCCTTCTTTAACCTAATTTGCCTTTTGAATATTAAACGAAATAGATTGGTATTAGTATGCATCTATATTTCATTCTATTATTCCTTCCATAATAAACTCCCTAACCACCCAAACCCACTCGTTTCTAACCGTGCTTCCTTTTCCATTCCTGGCAATCCTCCGAAGCGCCTGAAAAGAAGATGGCCTCGTGACCTTATATTGTAAACTGTTTTTAGAGTTCTACTACTGGGTAGTTTATCTACATCCTGTATCATATCATTATGTCATTATGATCAAATTTACTGGTTGTATTTTTTTATACAGTTGTAAATATCAACAAATAAATAAAATAAAAAAAAATAAATAAAATATTTCATTCTGTATTACTTTATATTTAGGGTCGTACTATGCCAGTTGTTCCTTAACTGAGTAACGCAGCTTCCCGGTATGCTGCTATATTAGGGTATCCTTTCCTTAACCTCTGGGAATTCCCACTAGCTTCTATTTCCGTTTCATCCAAGGTATAATTTGTTTGTTTTATTAACAATTAACTACTTGTTTGCTTCGAAACCGCTATTGATAATATCGGTAAATATTATTGCAGGTGTCACAACGTTGTGAATCACTAACAGTGCCATCGCCCCCTTATATCCGTAGTTGCTCCGACAGCTTTTTACCGAGACTATTATGATTGTTATTCCAACTGTACCTCAGGACTCGCCCGTTACTGCTGCTTTGTCGCCTGTGGTTGTCAGGTCGTTACATTGATGTATGGGGGGGTCTTGTTCAGTTCTCTGCCTGGTATAGCGACATATTGTGCCAATGAAAACCATTATCCGGGGCTGTTACCCCGATAGAATGATGGCTAATAATCCTTCTTCATTATAGCCATCGTTTTATTATTGTTCAATTAATTCGGTTTATTGGTGTTTCGAAATAGCTGTGGTCAGCAACATTACATCTGTGTCAATTTATTAAGATTGAATGTAATCTTCGAATATTATCTTAAATTATAATTTTAAAAAAATTTCTAAAAATTATCCAATAAATTAATTCTCAGTATTTCGAAAATATTAAATCCTATTTATACGCGCTCACTTTTAGCTTTTTCCACTTGTAGTGGATATGATAAATTTCAGTGTTTACACTAAGGTTGAAACACGTTCATAATCTATTAAATGACCTATACTTTCTTCTTTAGATGCATTACTAAACGAAATAACCAAGCAAACATTAGTTAAATCCTATCCAACCTATACTTCAGCATACTAAACTTATGTATTTTATTACATTTATTGATAAATATACTGATTAATTAGAGGAACTGAGAAGTTAAATTAGTTGAATTAATTGATAATTCGTGATTTAAAAATGAAATTATATCAGTGGAAGTAATCCGCCAATATCTCGTAATACCCAATAGAGAGTTGTGTAACTCCTAATTTTTCCAAAGTTCTGTCTCAGAAGATGTGATTCTACGATTCATAACCAGAAAAATAAGGCTTATTACAACTAAAAAAAATCCGTGGACCAACTCAAGCACTATGTAAATGATGCCAGAATATATATATATATTAAAGTAAATGCTATGTACCTACAAATAATTATAATGTGGATCTTTGTTTCAGTTGATTTTTAAAACTCATAATATTAGAATAAGAATAAAAAAAAAAACTTAGAACATTAAGAACGACATTTAAGCTTTGATACTTGTAAGCCCCAGAAAATTAACAATACTACTGTAATACTTCAATGTCTATACTACTAAAATCAATGTCTATAGAGATCTCTACTCTATAATCAAGTTATATATATTTATATATTTTTTTTTTTTTTTTACTTTTAGGATTCTTTGATGTCTTTAATTTTCATTAATATTTATATAATAATTTGAAGATTCCTAAATAATTATAAGTAGGTATTTTTGTACTTTATAATTTTTTTTTTGTATAAATAAAGTTTGTTCATGTTTAATTTAAAAAAGAAAAATTATTTCTACTGAGTCCGTTCATATTTGTGTCTCGTAATTTTCATTAATATTTATATAATAATTTGAAGATTGTGTTTTAATATAATATTAATATTTATCCATGTATCGTTTTGTCATTAATGTTGATGTTCTATTCGTTTTGCTTTATTATGTTTAATTACCCCACTTCTCTTTTTTCAGATATCTATATTTTTATCCGATTTTTGTTGTTTGTTAAATAAAACCCACCGAGGGCTCATTTTAACTTCAGTTTTTCATATTATATTTTGATGAAGAGCGATTTTCATCGTATCTGACATATTAAATATACCAACAAATTGATCGATAGCGGTTGACGTATGAATGAGTGTTGGTTGATACGAGATCTTGAACCTCTCTCAGCTGTCAGCAACAGGATAAGCCAGTAGGGGAAAAAAAATGTCAGGAGCTTTAAAAAAATATGATTATGAAGGGCCTGACTTTTTTAAATATATTAATATTTAAAACATTGCTCCAATAACAATCTTTTGAGTACCTACAATAACTATTTTAAATAGTTTAAATATATTTAAAGAACGGGATTCAGTTGAAGTTTCATTTTATTTTTGGATACTGAATATAATTATAAACGTTTTTTTATAAATTTTGTTACGGTGATAGTAGTTATAATCAAACAATGTTAGATTCTTTAAATTTTTACTAAAACATATGTTCATAGAAATTTTAATTTTTTTGGTTTAAAAATAACTTTTAAGTAAAACGCTTCTAATGGTTTTATATTCATGAATTACTTGTTTTCAGAAGCAAGTGTTTTGTCAGTGAAATGGTTATTTGTTGGAATAATTACTAAAGAACGATTTATTAACGCAATGGACCGATAATAATTCATAGAAATTACTATATTTATTCTATTGGAACGTCATTACCGCGCAGTTTTTGCCCGGTAATTCTATTATTGGTTGAACTTATTAACATGACTGGCTAGTGTAATAATTAAATTTACAATAGAAAAAAGTAAATAAATACTTCACGGCTTCTACCATTCAGTGACCTTGAGTTATTTTTTTTTTTTTACTTCATTATTAGTCAATAATGTAATGTACCTTGATATACGTTGAATCCATTAATGCAAAAAAAAAATCCAAAAAAGGTACTTTCCATCCTACGATGATCCTTGGATCTCATCATAACCTTTCAAATAAATAAAATTCTATCCATTTTAGTGTCAAATAAATTTTTATTCCTTTAATTCCGACGTTTCGGGCAATTCAGCCATCCTCAAGGACAACCTTCGCACAATTTTAGAACCACATCATTTAAAAAACATGATTAATAAACATTGTTTATTTATTTAAACATAATTAAATTATATTTTTATAATCTTTACACTTTTTTGAAATTGGTAAGTAACACAAATAAAAAAAATAAATCCATTTGTATAAAGGTACAGGTCATCCTACGATGATCCTTTTATCTCATCATAACCATTTAAATAAATAAAATTTTATCCATTTTAGTCTCAAAATATTTTTTATTCCTTTATAGGTCTGACGTTTCGGCCAATTCGGCCAACCTCAAAGAAAATGTTTGTAGAATTTTACCGTGAAACCGTTCATATTGAGTACCGTATTTTGTGTATTTTAGTTTTGTTTTTTTTGTACAATACCAGATTATTGAAGTATCTTTTTCGACTGCATCTCGTATTTCAGCATTTAAAACTGTATTCTTTAAATATATGTAGTCGTTCATTTTTCGTTATAGATATATTACATTCAAAAGAAATACATACAAAAGTATATGGGAGCTATGTCATCCTATTAAACACTAGTGCTCAGTAGGTCTTCGTTACATAAGACCATGAAGTGTTTATTGTTTTAGTTCATTAGATCGTAAATAGATAGGGTGGTTCTAATTTAGAAGCGTAAATCCTACCTGATGAGATTTTTTTCGTTTATGAAAAATTCCATGTGTTTTAATCTATCATACATATTACATAGTATTTTAAGATTAGACTGTCAGGTTCTTGGTGTCCTACAAACAAAACAGGATTTTTAGATCAGAGATTATTTTTTTTTTTTAATTTGAAGTGTCACACTAAAATTAAAATCTGAAGAGATGGCCAGTATAATCCAGGCAGCTATCAGATCTGTAGTGGAGTGGGATCAACCTTGATATTACTGTCGTTAGATTTTTTTCTTCTCGCTCATTAATAATAATTATTCTAATTTTGGAATTGAGGATCACCGTAATTTGTTTTTTCACTGGATACTGTGGAAGTTTCCTCTGCAAGGAGTAAATATTGTTTACTATTGTGGTTATATTTTTTTCTTCTAAAAGTAGCCTTTACTTGTTGATTTACTAATAATATAAAAGCATAGAAGTGATAGAAGCATATTTCTTTATCTTTTTTTTTTTAATTGGTTTCTCTTAACATTGTGAATAATCAATGCACTCTTTTGTGCATATATTTTTGGTCTTAAGATATCCTATGAAAAACTTCTAGAGCTTTTATATTTTGGTTATGTTAAAAATTAGTATTTAGGAGAATTTTAAATTTAAATGTTGAAAATTGGATTCTAAGAACACTTCATCCCACTAAAAGTTAAATTTGGTACCTTTTTTTTTTTTCTTACCCTCCTCCCTACCCACCAATATCTGTGTATTACCCCACGGGGGGGGGGGAGGAGGTTATTAACCAATATAAAGGATATAGAGGTAACCAACCTATAATAACAAGAGTAGAAGTCTAGTTTTCATACTATTCAAAGGTTACCCTGTTTATTGAGGCTGTGTGTGCCAAGTTTAACCCTCGGCTGATAAAACTGATAATAAATTGTCAATAGTAAACGGCTAGAACCGATTCAGGAGACTTAATTCTGAGCTACCTTATCCTATTTTCTTTTGAAACTGAGGAATTATGTTTTCTAAATTTCCAACATTTTTTGGGGAAGTTTTTTATTCCCCTTTTTTGCCATTTCTAGCTTACGGGGTGCGGTAGCAGGGTAGCAGGGGGGGGGGAGTAGTGCGCTGAGCAGCAGTGACAAGCTGCCAAAATCAACAATTTGTTTTTATGTTCTTATTATTCGATTTTTATTACTGTTAGGGAGGGGATCGCGATTAATTTTTTTTTGGAACTATTTAGGAATTTGTCTTCTCCAATTGTCCTCTAGGTCCGCATTCGTCCAGGTACCTATCTCCTCCAGTTCATCAGCCTGGTTCAGTTTGGACCAGCTTCCTCTTCTTCCAATGGCTCGATATCCACGTGAGGTCCACCACCTCCTTAAATGAGCTCTCTAAAGGGAATTTTTTCCATCAAACAGGGATGTCCGACTTGGCGAAGGCAATGATACCGGTCTTTCTCGGCAGTCTGGCTAGGTGTCCTTCTATGACGGTGCAATCTAGTATCACATGTTCTGGAATATCAAGGCCCCAATGTTGCCAAGCCCTTTCTGAAGTATTGAAGTTGTTCGCGGAACATTCCGTGTCCTGTCATGATCTATGTCTGGGAGAACCAACTTAGCCTTCGATCCTGCTTGGAGGATGGGGAAGAACTTTCTCAAAGTAGTGCCCTTCTGACTTGCTATTCACCTTTTATTCCACTACTCTATTGAGTCCTCCTGCCGCATCTTCTTATGTAAATTTGGGGTCTCACTGTTCCTCTTCCATATTTCCTCCGGTAGTGCTTCCAGCTCCTGTCTCTTTACTCATAATTAAGGACATCCTCCTAAAAGGATGAGGTCCAAGGGCACCTCTTCGACTAGCATCTACACTGCTCTATGCCCCATCACGTACATACCACTGTAAGTCATAGTGACTCTCTGCAGAGCCAATCTCTGCATAGTGGCCAGTCTCCAGTCTCATCTTCTGTGCCTACGTGAGGTTGCGGCTCCACGCAGGGGATGGGTACCTGAAGATATGCAAGACCATTTCTTTATAGATTGTCATCGTGGCGGCATACCTGAGACCCCAGAACGCACTCCTTATTTTACTTAATCCATTTAATGCCAGGGTCACCCTACGTTAACAGACGTTTTTGGGATAGAGAACTGCTATATTAAGACTAGCTAGGAGTGCCTTTATTAGAAGGTTTCTCCATTCACGTTTCCATACCAACCCTGTTTGGAAGTTTTTCCATGGAGCTCTAATTTACATTATATTCCAAAAGGCTTTTGTAAAAATTTCATAAATAAAAAATAATAAAAATATAACTGAGGCAATAAAATGTTTTTAGCTTTTTTTTTAAGAGTTAACCATAAACCAGGAAATGATATAATTCACCTAAATACCCAAACAGTCGATTTTTTTTTTTGCATTTCATTAGTACTTAAAATGCTTGTATTTCAAGTCTAAAATTTGATTTAGATTTAACTATCCAAGTTTCGTTGCGTACTTCGTATAACCTTGACGTTTAATGGAAAACGTTTCAGTAGTTATGGAGAACCAAGGTATAAGAAATAATAGCAACTTGGAGCTGAGAATCACCGACGAAATTAGTTTCTAGGTCGCGTAATTGGCTATTATTGATTGTACCCTCAGCCTTCCCTGTCTGCTTGGACGTCACCTTCCACGAACCATATCCATTTATTTGCCAAATCCTTTCTCAAGGGCAATTTTTTAAAAAATATTTCATGTCCAGTTGGGTGGTAAAACACATTGGGTGGTTATGCTAATGCTTTATTAATGCTAGATGAAAATACGAAAACTTTTAAATTAGATATAACGTTGGTAAAACCCGGTAAAGTTCTTTCAGTTTTGAAAAAAAATGAGGAGAAAAACAAATATCTTATTTCTAAGTTAAGAAAATTCTTAGATAATAAATAAATATCTTATTTTCTAACCATTGCTAATCTGGATGTTAATTATGAATGGGAAATGTTCACCACTCGATGTTTACTCAATGTTCTTTGGAAATGTTAATTTTAGTACTCCAAAGAATTATTTCTTTTTACACGAGGAGAAGATGGTTGAGAGGTGTGCTCAAAATAAAACACCAATAAGTTTAAGTAACTTATTTAATCGTACCAACGTTTCGGCCAGAATTTCTAGCCTTTATCAGGGCTAAGAACAGAACAAGATAACAACCAATGAATACAGAAAAAAAATATAAACAGAATGACATAAAGTAAATAATTGTACAGTATAGTATATAATTGTATTCCATAATTAATAAAATAAAGTGATGAAAAAGTGGAAAATAAAATGTATACATAGGTAATTGAATAAGTAGAAAAAATAACATAATTAAGGAAATAAAATAAAAATGAAGTTATATAATGCAAAGAAACATGAAAATATTAGTTTTTAATATTTCTAAAACTTATAGAAAGAATAAAATAAAATTGAGAGAAAGAAAATATATGTAATAAATGAAATATATAACCATAATATTAGATAAAGAAGCAAAATATTAATTCATATATGCTGCCTAAATACATTAGGTTGCTATCTTACACAGCATACTTATCAATCCTTAATCGGACATATTTACATTACATATTCATGGTATAATCATAAAAAAGAGATATACAATAATAGGATATAATCAACATTTTTTTTTTCACCACTACAGTTTCCTTTTACAATCCATTTCAGTCTGTACAACCAATACAAATGTTTCACTCACTCCCATTACAATACAAATTACAATACGAATTTGCTCTCCGGAATTCACCCTCCCAGATCCTCTTCAGTGACCCGCCAGAATATAATAAAAAAAATTGAAAACAATAATAATATATGGTGATCATAACTAATAACGTGGGTAAGTAAAATTGAGAAAAAAATAGAAAAGAAGGGGGGGGGAGGTAAAATTAAAATAAAGGAAAAGAAAAGAGAATAAAACATAAAACGAACCTGTTAGCTTGAAATCTTAGCGCCAAGTGGGTTCTGTGCCGCGGACGGCCAGACTTTGAATTAAAAAATACGTTACAGAGATGACAAAGTGCTTTTTTAGAGGAAACGTCACAAGTGGGTAAAAAATAAAAAGTAGAAAATATTTTAAATATTCAGAAGAGGAAAGCGTGTGAGACGGTGACGACAAATGGTTTTAGAATATGTTAAAAATATATATATCTTACAAGGATGATGAAGTACCGGAAGATGACAAAGTGTCATGAGTATTTAACAACAGTTAAAAAAAAGGATGACGACAAATGTGAAATAATACGTTACAAAGTGGGCGGAAAAATAAAATAAATAAATTAAAATTACTTTTTTAATAAATTAACTATTTGCTAATATGTTAATGATAAGTTGTGCTTGTCGGTTGTTAAATTGACGGAAGAAGGTTCTAATTGGAAATAAAAGTTTTCAGAGATGAGCTTTTTGTCATGGTTACTAACTGTAGCTAGTATAAACGTTTTGTCAAAATCGAAGGAATGATTTAAAGAAAGAGAATGTTCCGAAAGTTTTGAGGCAGGCACCATCTTCTCCTCGTATGTCATCCACGGTCAACTTTTTCTCATGATTATTTCTTTTTACATTCTTGCGATCCAATAAAAGCCTCCGAGTATTCAGCAGTAATTTTAATTTGTTCAGAATCGAATGAATGAGAACCTTGTTAAAAAAACAAAAAACAAACATAAAATAAGGGCTTACCATAATAATAAAAAAAAAATAACTTAGTAGCTCCTTTCAGAATTAAAAAAAAAAATTCTTAACTAAAGTATCATGTTATGACATCGTATTTTGCAACGCATAATATAACATCATCTGCCTTATCATTATTATGAAAGTATATATTCTTATTCATTAACAATGATAAGATAATAATAATAACAATTATTCATTAACAATTATCACAGTTATTTCTTTTATGACTCAAGAAGTCTACATTTATATATATATTAAAGAACACGATACTTATTCCTCAAGTTTTTTTGGTCCTCCGGGCCGGATAGGAACTAGAGAGTTCTGCAGTTGAGCCTTCCAGATTATAAAGGCAATGGATACTTAAAAACAGCTTGGTAGTAGGTAGGTATATCGGACTGTTTTAAGGAGAATCTAGCTACGTATATGACGACATTACAAGCATAAGGAGAGATGATTAAGCCAAAAATAATTAGAAGGAATCTTGCCTACCCATTCTGGCCAAAATAAGCCATGATTAAAGCTCCTCTTATCCGATCTTGAAAAACAATTAATCAAATAAAATATGACTCATATCGTCATCTGGCTAAATTTTACAGTAGTCTAATTTATAATAGTCCAATGTGTTCAAGGAGATATGTTGTAGCATTCCATCTCTTACGACGGATAAATTTATGTCTGTTATTTATTTCTTTTTAAAAAATTAAATTGTCTTCGATTGAAGAAATATTTTTGATTCATGAGATATTTAAACATAGACATTTAGTCACTATAATAATTGTTATACTGTGTAATTTCCTACTTTGTAAAACATTATCGATATTGCGTGTCCCTGTGGTATTATGAAAATAATTTTGAAGTGAGATATAGGCGTTGCTGAGAGCGTGGTTTGCGGTTGTATCAGATATGAGGTGTTACTCATACTCGCTAGCTACATCATTGTATAATAAAGCCTTATTTAATATTTCTACTCTTCGAAACCTATTAGGTAACGGGGAGAGTTATTGTTTAACACAGCATTAATGTTATTAGTTTATTTTCTAATAATATTAAATAATCAAATTTTAATTTTCATTTACATTAAATTAATAATTAATCATACCAAAAAGTGAATGAGATAGTCCATTTATAATACTCCAACGATTGTTCTATGAATGAAGGTCATGGTTCGTTTTATTTTTAGATTCCTCTGAGAATCATCGAATATAGATCGGTCTGCGAAATTATTTAACTATTGAACCATGTATCTAGATGCATGTGGTAAATGTGAAACATGGCATCCTGCAGAATGATTTTGATTTTCTTGAATGTAAGTTTCCTAATTATGTTGAAAACAAAAAAAAAATTAAATGAATCGATCAAGTGTTCATTGTTATAATATAATGCTTTCTTCCCCTCTCCT
>NW_027110128.1:100231-118664 GCF_000696795.3 Halyomorpha halys
AACCAGATATCAATCCTTCCATTACAAACTCCCTAACCACTCAAACCCATTAGTGTCTAATCTTGCTTCATCTTATATTCCAGACAATCCTCCGAGGCGTCTGAAAAGAGGATGGCCTCGAGACCTAATATTGTACAAATGTTATTAGAGTGCTACCAATGGGTAGTTTCTCTACATGCTTGTACCATACCATTATGATTTCCTCAAATTTACTTGATTAGTATTTATGTACAGTTGTAAATATCAATAAATAAATTATAAAAAAAATATTTATCCAAAGCATCTTCAGAAACATAAAAATAAATTATGATATGTTAATAAATCTACACGCCATCCCGCAGTGTTAAACTAAATATCGTTTTCATATTTTGGAGCCACTGTATCACAGATTTTTTTCCGTTTTGGTTTATGTATTTTTAAACACAATCACAATTACTTGCAATCGTATTATAATCTCTTGTAATTGTGGGAAAAAATAACAATTACAATTACAGTAGTTATAATATAATGCTTTCTTCCCCCCTCCTCCCTCCCCTCCCCCGCGATCCTCATTCTAAGAATTTTCCTAACTAGGTTCTTTTTAAATAGAATGAAATACAGTTGTATAATCAACATTAAAACCTTTTTCTAAAATTAATACTGAAAAGACAGGAAACTGCTCGTCGATTCTAACTATTACAACATTTACTAGACAAATGGTCTAAACTTCAAATCTATTATAAAAGACTGATCTACATGACTATTATAAAGCCTATCTGAACATACGGAGTTGAGCTTTGGAACTCCACCTATCCATCGAATTTACTCCCGAATCCAATCCTTACAGTCTAAAATCCATAATGCTCCTTTCTTTGTCACAAATCAAGTCATCCATTAAGACCTCAATGTCCCATATCTTGCCGATTCGGTAGGAACCAGATAACATTCCTTCCATGATAAACTTCCTAACCACCCAAACCCACTCGTTTCTAACCTGGCTTCTCCTTAATTACTTAAAAATCCTGAAAAGAAGATGGCCTCGAGATCTCCTATACAAATGTTATTGATATTTGTATCATGTCACTATATCACCTACAGTAAATTTACTTATTGTGTATATTTTTATACAGTTGTAAATAGCAATAAATAAATTATATATATATATATATAAAAAAAAGAAGAACTTTTTTGGACCCTATCCATCCTTACTACGCTTCGGTCAATCTCTCCGATGTTTACTTCTTGGTTTTTAATTTTTTCCGCCGTATTTTTAACTTGGACCAACTATTTAATATAATCGAACCGTATTTCGTGCCTGGCAATACAGAATTATGACCGTAAACCTGTACCAGTCTGAATCAAACCCTTTATGAGTTACCTCTTTAGTATAGTCAGGATATGGCATATTCTGTGACTAAATGGAATTAACTTGGAGCAGATAATCACCTTGTTTTAAACCCTAACGAACTCCGAACTTTTCGAAATTATAGTTACCGAGATGAACGTAATTAAATGTTTCGAACACGCACACCTCTATTAGTTCTACTAACTTCTTCGGCATTTACTGCTAAATCAGACTATTATATAGCTTCTGGTAATCAACAGAATTAATCATATGTTTTTATATCTACACAAACCTGATGAATTACAACGTTATATTGCTTTTTTTTTTTTTTTTTTTAATATTTACTGGAAGGAAAATATTTAAGCAACAGTTAGTTACAGGTTAGCTATATAATATATCTATTACAAATAATTAACAAATTTTAAAGTAGCAACTTAATCATAATGTGATTACAAACATTAATAAGAAGTATACTATAAAACATTGTCGAGTTGGCATTTATAGTGTTGTCCACTTTTCGGATGAAATACCCATTGTTACTTGTTCTACTGGCAACTTTCTCTTTTACTGAACAAGTTGAAGAAGGTGTCAATTACGTCCCAATAAACAATAATTTATTTTTCAATTATCGCTCAGGATATCCGAAATAATTTACTACTTACAACTTAAAAGTTACCCTTTAGCTCTTCCTTCCAACTCCTCTCTTGAAATGTTCAATCCCCATCACTTATTTCAACTTTATAGAAATCTATATTAATGTTACCAATCATTCTAGAATATTGCTTGAACATAGAAGTATTATATAGTAGTTCCAGAAATACCGTGTTGTCAATAATATTTTTCCAACCTCTACGCTACACTGATACTGACCGTTTATTTCTTCTGATTATTCCTTTATTGGACTAGTCAGTATCAACATGCTGAAAGAAGCGAGATTTTTCGTTTGTTAAGTATTCTGATGCTGTTAAGTTTCTTTTCATTCATTATTAATTTATCTATTTTCTGATACACTCTAGTGGTCTGGTTTATAATAAAAGGTTTTTCATGATAAACCAGACCCCAAGAAATATATACAGCCGAGCGTTCAGGAAACTCAGTTAAAACTCAACTAAAGGACCAAAACATAAAAAAATTGATGGTATTTTTACAAATCTTGGCCAGTAGTCAGCTGACGACTAGCGAATATTACATAGTTAATCGACAAAGCAAACCAAATAAAATTTCTGAAGTGTCTCGAGATTTAAATTTACTCTGTCTCATTTGACTTCCTGTACTGAAAATAGTTCCTGGTGATAGATCAGACACACGAACGTACTGTTGACTTCATAGTCTCCTAAGAATTCCTTAATTTTAAATCTCTACGGACGTTTCAATATTGAGTTTTAGCCTAAGTTGTCTAGTTATACGACAATGCCTTCCGAAATGTTCTTGATGGTTTCAAAAATGGTATTAACCTTAATGATGAAATAATTGGTATCATACTTAATTTCTAAGTACTAGATTAAAATAATGTTAGCATTATTAATTCCATTTCTTATGAAGTAATTTTTATAACACATTAAAAAAAAAATCAGTTCCTCTGATATAAATAATTATAAATCAATAATTAAAAAAAAACTGTAATAAATTAAGGTTAAGGTATATGCAATATAAAAATATAATAAATTATGACCTGATTCTATATCGTTCTTCATAGTTTGTTTTATCCTTAGCACACAGTTTAACCTCTCGGTAAGTTTAAACATTTTAAAGCCCAAAAGTAGTTTTTACTAATAATTTTATATTTTTAAATCGAAAATTGATAGCCTATTTTAACTTTTTTTTTTTAATATACCAACATCTATCCATTTAATTTACGTTGTGTCGTAACTTTTTTCTCTGAACTCTCATATCAAATCTTTAGGTTCCTGTATCGGTGTTCTGGATACTTTACAAGATCTTCTCCGCGTCCATTTCTAAGTTATATTTATAGAAAATTTATTATTAAGTATAAACGGGTCCCGTTTAGCCCCTGCTCCGTGTCTATTTCTATGTCCTTTCCATTAAAATTGGAAGGAGCCATAAATTAATAAAATATTTTAGTTTGATTGATAAATATCATGTTGAGGAAAGGGAGAAGAGAGAGAGAAGGCGTGATAAAGATCTTTCGTAGTTAATTTTTTTAAAAATTTGAATAAAAGATTATATTTCTATCTAACGTCCGTGGATATTATTATTTATGAAAAATGTTAATTTAATATAAGATGTTCACAAAAACTTTGAAATGTCACTGGAGATTTTTAGTGGAATTTACAGTTGTTTTTTTTTCTTTTTGTAATTAATTACATTGTATTTACTTTGAAATGTTACTGGAGATTTTTAGTGGAATTTACAGTTTTTTTTTCTTTTTGTAATTAGTTACATTGTATAAATAGAAATCGTGTGACACAAAATGAGCTGAAAATTTGTTAAAAATGCACATAAAACGACATTGTTGTATTTTGGTTCTTTTATCTGCATGATAATCGTTCAATTATGGAATCTGTTCTGGTTTTAAGGATGTAGCAGTAATTTTTACGGATGCTTTAAACGGTGTTGTACGAAAATTTCATTACATCGTTCATATCATCCATCATAGTATAATAGTAATTTTTTTTAGGAGGGGAGTAGCTTTTTATATTTATGTATGTCGTCTACTGATACACCTAGAAATCTTTTTTTATTTAATTAAGAGAAAAGAAAATTTTTTGAATTATTTGTTGAAAATAACATATTTTTGAAGAATGTACTCACTATTTGCCAATAATAAACAGGATAGGACTGACCCCAAATTTATCAGAAGCTCTCACAGATGAGGAAGCTAAAATTACATTAGTATTTGAATTTTTAAAAGTACATCGTCTTCTTTATAAATTGTAACTCCTCTTTGATCTTTTTTTATTTTTTATTTTTTTCTTACTTTTATCATGCCATAGGCGTTGATGACTAGAGGGTTTTACGCCTTTAAGCAACAATCAACAACAACTACAACAAAAAAATTTTTTGTTTATTTCTATCCCTATATTTAATTTGACTAATCTTTTTTATTTTAATTTATGATTGTTCATCCATTATTTTTTTAATGATTTCATATTTTTTTTCAATTGTCAAATTTAATTCTCATAATTTTATTTTATTTTTAAAATCTATTTTTGTTACCTCAGTGACTATTATATGCTCTATATTTTCCTCTCCGATTATTTTTATTATTTAAAACCTATTTATTTATTTATATGCCATCTGTTTTTTTATTTTTCTTCAAAATTCTCGTAAGCGAAAAAAATTGTTGCCTTTACACAAGTACCGTTAAGAGAGCGCGCTGATTTTCACTACCCACGTAGGCGTCAGTCTAGCTCCGCTGGCTACAAAACTCAATTGTCCCTAATTTTTTTTTAAGTACCGCTGTTCCGCCCATAGCTGAATAGTCATCGTGACGTTTGTAACTGTTACAAGCACCATGAAACTTTAATAGTTTCTGCTCCCATGAAACTTTTGCACGCTTTTCTATTACTTTGCTATTTAAATCGTCTCCAAGAGCGCGTTGCCAATAACTCTAGGACTCTAGTCTAATATTTTCGACCCAGTATCACCAAATAATGTTTCAACGAAATCAGTGATCCTACGCGTGTACCCTCTATTTAATTACGTCGTTACTTATATATTTTTATTTAATACAAGACCGGCCTAGTGGGTTTTAAAGGGTTATAACAGTTTGATTATTTTTTTTCTTTTTAACAATTATACCATGTTAGTTACATTTTTAAAACAGAACAAATAACATTGTATTTTATTAAGACTAAGTTCACTAATTAAAAAAAAAAATTATTTATTAAATAATTCAAAAATTGTATCCTTATTAGTCTCAACACTTTTTATTTCAACAGTCCAACGTTTCGGCCATTTCAGCCATCCTCAAGGACATCTTCAATTATAAATTTTTCCTCACATTAAAATTTAAAATTTGTTTTTCAGGCTATTCTGCCCATGTCATTTTGTGTATATGGTAGTGATTTGGTGGATAATTTTAAAATAAGAAGATTTAGATATTTATGATTTTAAATAAAAAAATAGCCTTTTAACTTATAATAAATGACATGAGCAGAATAGCTTGCAAAACAAATTTTAAATTTTAATGTGAGGAAGAATTTATAATTGAAGATGTCCTTGAGGATGGCCAAAATGGCCGAAACGTTGGACTGTTGAAATAAAAAGTGTTGAGACTAATAAGGATACAATTTTTGAATTATTTAATAAATAATTACCTGTCTCAAGAAATTGAAATAATATATTTTAAAAAAATGTTTAAATAAATAATTCAATTTTTATTAATTTTTGTCTCAACACATTTTATTTTTCTTATAAGTCCGACGTTTCGGCCAATCCGGCCATCCTCAGGGACGTCGGACTTATAAGAAATATAAAATGTGTTGAGACAAAAATGGATTAAAATTGAATTATTTATTTAAACAAAATTAACAGGTCTCAAGAAAGTGTAAAAATTATAAAAAATTAAAAAAATAATGTACTGTTTTTCACATTCTCTCGTTTACATTCAGAGTTTTTATCTTGTAAATTGCGTGTAAAAAAGAAACTGCTTCCTCTTATCAGAGACCACATTCGTTGAGGAACATAGAGCCATTTAAAAATCTGAACGAATTTCACGAAAACCACCATCCAGTATTCCACTTCGGCAATAAACCCAGTTGTTTCAACCGATCACAATTTTGAATTAGAGGAAATGAAATTCGGCCAAGCCGTTTAACTGACAATAAAAACGCTCATTCTCCAAGACTGTCTCCAAGTAAACAATATCTTTAGGATAATCTTTATTTTACTCACAAAACAATATTCTTATTTCTAATAACAAAATTACCTTTGAGATACGAGTGAATATTTTTTTGAAATTATAATTAAAAAAAAGGGACATTGAAAACAACAAGGTGTAACAACGTTATCTTTGCTTAATTCTCCTCTGAAAATATTGTAACTCTTTTCTTATCCTGGGTTTATGGATTATATTTATGAATGAGATTGATATTTATGAATATCCCTGCGTAAACTCAATTTGGGAAAGTGGTAAAGTTTAAAACAGGGGTTATCGGTTTAGTTGTTGCATAAATTAAATTTATAATGCTTAAGGGGTTGGTAAAGTTTATTGTCAGCCTCCTGATGGATGGGCTGGTTGGATCAGGGGTTTCTTGATGGCCTCTCCAATTAGGGTTGAAATATTTTCAAGGTCTCCTTCACTTCGGCATTAAATTAATGGTGATTAAAATATATTGATGAAGTTTATTGGTGTGGAAAATCCTATAAGGATTTTTTCTTATATTATTAAATATATTAAAATCAAATCGCTATTTCTTCTAAAACAAGTTCTATTTATAGATGTAATTAACACTTATTTTCATGTAAATAAATGTAATAGCCGTAGATATAATTTAAGAAGTCGTTTAAGAGTACGGTGAGAGAGAAATGTTAGTGAACCTCATTGTGTGCTCTAGATTTCGCTTAGTTGATGATCTTCAATGCAAAGTAAAAAAAAATATATATATTGTAGAAACTGGGAAGTTTGGAACATAACAATGTGTAAATTAAAGAAATAAATATGAGCGCAAAAATATAGATAGATAATATCCGTGGTTTAAAATAAAAACCATTATATCCATTTTTTTGCGATAAATAATTATATTTGAAAAACATGAAATTTAATTGCTGCTTTAGAAATGGTCTAATAGTTAAATCAATAAAATCTTTAGTAAAAAAAAAAAAATTAGTGTAAATTTGAGGTTTTTAATCTGAACCCTTTTGATTAATATGTCTTCTTTGGCCGTAGAGTCTCAGCATTTTTCTTCTTATGTGAGCATAAATAGGAACGGAAAATTCACAACTTTAAGAACACTAGAACCCTATTGTAAACGCCATTCAAACTGTGATCAAAATTTTCCTTTTCCTAAAATTAATAGGTTTTTTTTTTATTTTTTCGTGCAGCTGTATACAAAAAAAACTTTTGATTCTAAATGACTTATATAAAGGTTTTATATAATATATTATATAAAATTATATAGGGCCATTTTGGTCCTAATTAAGAAAGACCTGTCCAAAATCCTATAATAATGCCACTTTTGATTACTCTGAATGATAAATTTAAATAAATTTCGTTAGAATCAAAATAATAATATGTTAATTGCTTATTATTATGTTTCTTTTTATTGGTATTTAACGAGTATTAAAATTTAAAATTACTCGACACACAATTCAATTAGTGAATTAACCCGGAAAAATATAGAACTTAAATATATAACTTATAGTTTAGTTTGCATTGTCATCGTCTTCTATTTGAAATTAAAAATTATTTGTAATCAAAAGCAATTTTTAAAAAATCCTAAATTTCTAATCGCTGAAAATAATTCGGAAATTCATATAATTTCAATCACTTTTAATTAACTCTATCTCCTAATAACAAAAATATGTAAGGAGTATAATGTGAATTAAAATATTCTGGAGGAGGTATTGTGATCTTGATATTTAAAAGGTAATAACCAGCTCTGAGAACGATAAAATCCCTAGAAATAAGTTGAAACAGGTAACAAAGAAATTTAAGATGGATAATTTGTGCTAGTCCAATCTGAGCACTAGATATAAATTATTATCTCAACTACACTTTTACTTGGAGCCAATTAATTGTCCGAAATTGTTTTTTTATTTTTACTGTTTATATTTTAGTTTATTTATTATTACTAATTTCATGTTAAATAAAACATTGATCGAATCACCAAATGAGAAAAAAAAAAAGCTTTTAATGATAACTGTTCCATACCGACTGCAAATCGGCATCTTTCTAATTAAAACTAAATCTGCCGGTTAGGTTTATTAAATTACCTTATAATAATTGTCTTCTAAGAGATCAATGTGATTCTTTGATGTATAAACGTTATGTAACATAACTATTTTGTCATATTTATATAGTATATTTTTCATTTATTTATTAGTATAATAATTATTTTATTTATCAATTTAAAATATTTCTAATCAATAAATCATCACTACAGATTACATGTTCACGATATATAAATTTATCTAACAAAAGTTTTTAATTGTAAATATTTATAATATAAATAATTTCACGTGTCAGGACAAGTAGAATTGGATCTTTGTTATATTTGATGTAATATTAAGTGTCATCTATATCTCAAACTTTGGGCGATCTAGTTAAGATTTCATATTGCAAAAATTAAATTTGAAGACTACATTATTCGCTGATTTGGGAGCTATATTAGGTCAGGTTTTTTTTTTTTTTTTTTTTTTTTTTCCTCTTCATGAAATACTATTTATTTAATTTTAATTATTTTTATAGGTATATAATGAGAAATTTTTATGTTTAATACCAAAAATAATTGTATCCAGAAAAATATCTATATTATTATAAATAACAAACAGTTTTATTTAGATTCTTATTAGATTTTTGTCTTTTAAATTGTCCTTGAATAAAGTATCATTATATTTTAAACTTTTTTGCGTTGAATCTGACCTTGAGGGATGATTAATTCCTAATGAGCATTCTGGAAATAAAATTGCTATTCGCTCAACACAAAAAAAAGTAGGTAAAATTTGCTATTTCGGTTGGTTGGTAGTTAAAGATTGATTACAACAGATTTGTGAGAATGTGTATTTGATGTTAGCTTAAATTGTTTTTTCTCGTTGCTCTTGAGGAGAAAGAGGTGTAGGAGACTGAGATTAGAACAGAGCACTTTTTTTTTTCTATTTCTGTGCGACATTAATGGGTATAATGGATCCTAAATGTTTTAAATTAAAAATATAAAAAGTCTACCTAACACTTCATTTGCTCCAATTTTTGTAGAATGTTTAAAAAATATTTTTTTATTCACAATACGTATCAAAGGTTTCCTTTTTTCTTTATAGAAAATTTCTGCTTCCATTAGTAATTTTATTTATTTTATTAGATTTTTTGTTTTAACACTTTTTTTTTTGTTTGATTTTAGGTAAGCCTGCTTTTCATAGATATCTAAACTGACCAGAATTGTAAGTTATTTATGGATACTATATTTTATTTTAAATATCACCTTTTTACCTACGTACTACAGAGTGTGGTCCTTAGGGATTAATCAGCATTCTGATATTTAAGAAATTATAATATCTGTATTTTACAGGACTAACGCCCCTGAAATTAATCGAATATAATTATATAATTACATTTATATTTTATTTGTAATACACGAGAGGACATTGCTGTACTGATATTTATAAAGGATTTAAGTCCAAAAAGTGTCGATGTTGAGTTAAGTACATAGACTGACTTAAAAAAAATTTTCTATCGATGGGTATAAAGGATTTAAGTTGTATATTATGATAATCTCTTGCTTAAAACTGTATTGAACGAATAAGTTCTATACAGAATTTTTCGAACTTTATTTTTCGCCTTCTGGAAAATCAAGAATGATCAAGACGATGTATCAAGTCTTAGATCCTTTATACCTACCAGTATAAAAAAAAGGCCATCCTTGCGGACCCGCCCCACTAAGACCCCCAGGGAGCGACGATCCTATATCATTTTTGAAATATTGCTTTTTGAAATATTTGCTTAAAACTGGAAGAGGAGACTATAGTATAGGTAAATCAAGCAATATTTAAAACGCGCCTGAAATTGAAAAACGGTGTAAAATCACCTTAAAAAATCAAAAATTCCCTCTTTGCACAACCGTTGGTCTAGAAACAGTACTTCCTTACAGAGTACTGCACCCCAGACCCTTCAAGGGTTGTAGCGGTACAAATTCAATTTAATTTTAATACTTATCAGTGTAAAATGTACTTGATAGTTCATTGTTATATCTATAACCTCTTACATAAAGATGTAGCCAAGTCATCAGTTTTTCTTATGCCTCGGATGTTGTATGATACGTAGATTAATTCACTTACAGAAAGATTTTTAGTTATTAATTCAATTTCATTATTTTTGGTCAAAGGAGGTCACATTATTACTTATACTAGAAGACAATAGAATATTTTCGGGGTGGCAGAAATGGACTGCCCTTATAACGTGAACGGAGGTAAATATCATCTTAGATTTTGAAAGGAAACCTGTATACATGATATGGATGTAAGAGTATGGGTTTTTCGTAACTAAGAAAGTTAAGTTAATAGAGACCTTGTAACTGCAGCGGCACCGGTTTGAATTTGTCCTGGGTAGGGGTTTGCCTTTTATTTCTGTAGAGGTCCCAGTGAATGAAAACTTGTTCTCCCACCATGGGGTAATACCTTCTATAAGTTTTATATGACGTTCAATATTTCCCGTGTAAACGTTTTACCATAGTCTGCTTTACACATTTTTACGTAAAAAACCATTGACAGACATTCGTTCACAATTACTTCTAGTTACATAAAAAGAATCAGTTGACATTTTTTTTTTAGTTTTAATTTGTCTAGGCTAACTTTTTTTTTTTTTTATAAATATCACTAGTTTTAATTTTTTTACAATTATGTATTACATTCCTATATTTATTTTAACAATACTCTTTACGCACTCTTTGAATTTTATCTAGTTTCTTTTCGGATTTTTTGTCCTTTTTTATATCAAAAAATGCCACTACTTTTTTTTTCCAATATTTTGAAAAATATATTCTAAGGTCGCCCGTGGTCCCTGTCTAGTTGAATACCGTATCAGGAAGGCTGTGTATTCCTATTACCATCTCTTTTGTTTACTGACCTTGGTAGCTAGCTCTGTTAATTATTAGTTAAATTTTGCACACTGCAACCCTGAAGTTGGCCATTCTTCTGATTTGTTTATTTATTAGGGAAGGGGTAAGTAGACTAGTAAAAATATAATCTCGTGGAACTAAGCAGATTAGGTACATTAATAGCGATTTTAAACAAGTTAATTGTATTATTATGTATTACAAATTACTGATGATTTCTTCTTACTTTTATCAAGTGTATTATTACTTCTTTAAAGAAAACTGTCCTTTTTGTTTAGTTTATATTTTCGGAATCAATAAAAGATCGTAACTGACAAAATAAAAACATGTTAGGAATCGATGGTTAAGTTTAATATTTGGTATTTAACTACAATAAAAATCGCAAAAATATATTACCCAATTATTTAATGGATTGAAAAATAAAACCTTTTCTAGTTGTTACTTTTTTTGTGTATATAAGAACAAATGGTATGGCACGAAAGGAGTGACACGGTAGCTGTGTGGTAACGCGCCTGTCTACCAACCTAAATGTTACGAGTTCGAGTCCCCGGCCCTATTCGGGATTTTTTCAAACATATAATTATACAATACTCACTCACAACCTCCTCCCCCCCGGATATTTGTGAGGCCCGTTAGCCAATGGATGGCACTCACAAAAATAGGCGTGGGAGTGACCAACCCACCATAGGAAAACAAAGTCATGAAACGCGCGATGTATTTCCTACGGTCTGTCGCACCAATAATAATAACATATATAAGTACGAATAATAGAGGAGAGTTATTTTCAAATACCTTATTTGAGGACTCCGGCGTTAAACAGGGTTGTTGACATTTAGTGTGATTTAAAGTTTTTGTTACCGTGTAAACGTGTTATAATGTGACAGTAGATTCACAGCCGCTACTTGTACTGTCAATTATCACGCAATAGCAAGCACGACAATGCTGTCACGACAATAGATGCTGTCATATCAGACCTTGTGGGTGTTAACATCGTTACTGAAGCGAATACCGTGTTCATGTTATTACAAATTTGTATTTTCCGGATTATAGCGAAACGTTTGTGTTGATTCCAGATAACACATTGTATGCTTTGCCAAGTCTTTTTAACTGCTTGACTTACAATTAAAGAAATAAAAGTTAAAAATCTATTTTTGTTAAGTAGTATAAATGACAAAAGGGTTATATAACTTGGAAAGTACTGCACATACTATGGTTTACTTCAAAACAAGTCAAGAAATGCAGACGACTTAGGACTTAGGATTCGTTAAGTTAAGTTTGAACTCATGCACGGAACTATCATTAAACTTTTCTATCATTAAAAGAGATTTGGTCAGAACTATTGCTGAAATTTAAAATATTGGATTCCATTTTCTTCTTAGGCGGGTGGTCATTTTCATGAGTTACTATATTTTATCTCAGCTATCATTTACCATAACTTACTACTAATATTATTATCAATAATCACAGAAATATCCAAATAGTCTCAACTTTCTTTATTAAAATATTTCACATATCTAACGTTTCGGCCGGTCCGGATATCATTAAGGACAATCTTATAGTACAAGAGCCGGGAAGAAAAAAAAGGCAGTTATTTCACCCCAATCTTTGATTACTTTAATCAAAACTGAGTATAATTACTAGTCAAAATTGATGAGTCTGACAAGGTAATAAAAAATGGTGGCTGTTTCAAAACGTTAAAAAAAAAATTAATTTTTCATTCAGAGCTCTATATCTTTAAAACAACCAGCACTAGAAAACCCAAGAGAACATAATTTAAACTGGAGTAAATTTGCTGAAATATTAGCCCTAATAGAGTTAAGTTCAATAGTTCTCCACAAAAAGCTTTTTAATAAGCAACATTTCATAAAAATGTACTGACAGATTAGTTAGTGAATTTATTTTGAGAAGTCTATTTCACTGGAACTATGTGGCGTGTAGATGTCTATTAGCACTCAAATTAAAACTAGTTTAATGGACTATAAAGTTGTTTATGACCTTTATCTTCGTTGGAATAATAGTTTCCATGATATTTGCTAAAATAAATCGGTTTATAGTTGTTTGGACAATAAGTTTAATTTATGAAAAACTTAATTTCAGAAACTATTAGACGTATATATGTCTGCCTGTACCCAAATTAATTCACTTAAAATGTTACGACCAAACGCCTTAGTTTGTGTTGTTAATTTTATTTAATTGCTTATACCTTTTATAAAACAATTGAGGTTCCTAAAAAAAGAATTGAAAAATGTCTGCCATTGGTCAAAAACAACAAAGATTACTGTAAAAGCCTGTTAAAATAAGGGTATTCGGTAGATACACCATAATTTTGGAGTTTCTCGACAGAACATCATATGTAAGTGATGCTGTGATCGCTGCCAAGAGAAATGGGGTAAAAAGAGTCCCCATGTGGTGACCCTTAATACTGCTACATTTCATAAACAGCTTCCCATACTTTGAGATAAAGTATAATCTGATTTTAAAAACTGATGGTTGACATGTTGTTCGTTACATTTCACATTTTTAAAATGAATAATTGTCGTAAGTTATTATTTCGACCTGACAACATCTATATGATAAATAACTATGACATTATAATGTATTGGATCAGTGGTTTTTTTTTTATTAAACGTCGCGAAACCCCTAAAGCATTTTATCTTTGTTTCGCATTTTGTATAATTTATTATCGCTCATGTAGTTGTGATGACATTTCGAACTTCCACAGAGTGTTATAACAAAAAGAGAAAAAAGTACTTTCGTGTTATGATAAAAAAAAAAATTATTAATTTTTCGAGAATTGTTTTTTTTTAATAGTTTTTTTTTTCTTTCTAACTATTCTTTTCAATTTAGTATATGTTATTTAAAAATGTATTACTTTTTCATTCTTACAGTGACCTTTAAAAACAAATTGTACTATATACTGAGTGATATAGGACGGTCATAAGTTGACCTTTTGTAATTAATTGTAGGAACAAGGGTCAGGTACATATCAAATAAGGTATGCAAAAAAATGGTTATTTGCAAATGGTTTTTGCCAGAGTTGGACAAAAATTAGCTGTGGTTGAAACTAATAGTTACAATTACCATGGATACGATATTTATTTATCCATGATTCATTCATGAATAAGTGTCGTTTAGCTGATTTTTTCCCATCTCTGGGTTTTGCTGATATTTTGGGTACCTTCTTTGACTGCCACGAATGAACGACGATTAGATAATCGAACAATTATATAATGAATTAATGATAAAATTGTATCTTATATAATAATGTATACATGTTATTCATATAACTTAGATCAAATGTTAAAATATTATAATTTAATGTGTGATCGTATACTTTGAGGAAGTTTGGGCATAATAGAGGTTATGAAAGTAGATCGTTAGCTAAAGTGTAAAACCATGTAATTCCAAAATTGTTTCAGAGTTTTTAAAACTAATTCTTTATTTATGATCTAGAAATATTTTATTTTTAGTGCAACAATTAATCGTTATTTGTTTCTTCTCGATAGTATATGTATTGGCATAGTTCTTGTAAATGATATAGAATAAAAAAAAAAATACCGAGCTTACTAAGAAACTGGAGGGATAAAACTACTGTTAATCCCAAGATGACCTTATGTATTATTTTTTTCCTTCCAGAAGAACAAGAGTTCTCTTCCTACTGTCTAGGGTAGTAGAGTGCGAGAACAGACTAACAAGCAGTGCAGTGTACCTGGGTCATCTTGGGATTAACAGTAGTTTTATCCTTCCAGTTTCTTAGTAAGCTCTGTATTTTTTTTTTATTCTATAGTATGTACAAGTACTATGTTAGTACATATACTATCGAGAAGAAAAAAATAACGATTAATTGTTGCACTAAAAATCAAATATTTCTAGATCATAAATAAAGAATTAATTTAAAAAACTCTGATACAATTACATGGTTTTACACTTTAGCTAACGTCACCCTTGATAAACGCTAGTTCGCCATTGCCATAAGAAGATCGAGCTGGTTATGACCAAGGCTTAAAGGCTTAATCAATTGTTAACTCCTAACCTTTCTCTGTGCCTTCAATTAATAATTTACAAGAGTGTACTCAGACCTGTCCTTCCTATGGAGTATCCATCCAGACCAACATAGCACCAACAACGATCAAGAGGCTCCAACTGATACAGAGCGGTATACTCAGACGTATCGTGAAACATACGTCACTGAACTTCAGCGAGCGAAGACGGACAGCATACACTGGTCACTTCAACAGCCGACAGTGACAGAATTCATATCGAGGAGGCACATGAAATGCTACTAACAGTGTTCAGTACACTAACCTCAACATGAGGGTCACAAAGGTGGCATACATAGTTAAACAGCCTAAGTTTAGACGAAGGCTACAAACTGGCATAATACTGACTCAAAATATCTTGTGAGCCCCGTAACGATTATAATGATTCAGATTGTTTTCCATTTCCAAAAATTTCCTATATTTTCTAAGTCCCAAAGTAATTAAAGAGATTAACTCATTTCCCAAAATTTCCTGATACCAATCCAACATACCCCTGAGTACGTTTTCAAGTTTTTTTTAGTGGGAAACCTCATATAATAGAAATTAATTTTTTATAAAGTTTTGTGAGCCTGTTTTCAAAATTTAAAAATTACATGATAAAATAAATGATTTCACACTTTTGTCGACGAACCTCTCTTCTTTTTTTTCTTTTTTTTTATGTACAGGGTACAACAAAATACTTCTAAACTGTTAACCCCTGAAGCAAAACCTACTTAGCTATACACCGTGAAAGTCATATATCCAGGAGCGAAACGTTGGTGTCCCATATGTAGCATTAACATAAGCGATGTTATTAGCATCAGCTTTCACAGCATAATGGAGACCTTCTCTGAAACAGGATACCAACATAGCGAAGATCGTATTGCATAGCAAAACAATTTACTAGCTCCTATTCAAAGCTATATCATTTGTGACAATATATAGTTTAAATAGTCCGAAGAAATTTCTGATTTCAATGAAACAATTTTCCAAGTTGATAGGTATACTTATAATGGCTCATTATAATCCTAAAATATACATAAAATTATCGAAGATAAATGTGCATTTAAAATGACATAAAAGTAAAAATCTGGAAAATTATTGTTACAATAATTATTATACTGGAAGATTATTGATTGACCGTGTGTATAGATGGATGGAATATGGTCCGGGTGCGGTAAAAAAAAACTCAAATAGTAGATAATTATACTATTTTATTGAGCCAACGTTTCACCCCACGTTGCAGGACTTCGTCAGGGCTAAAAAAGATACAAACACTATAGTTACAAAAAGGAAAAAAAAAGAAGAAAAAACATAAGTGTAAAACAACAGGGGTATAAAATGAAAAGTATGATATAATAAGAAAAATTAAAGGTTGTAAATAGTAAATGAAAAGGGGTAATAGTAACAGATATATAAGAGAAGAAATATTAAAGAAAGTACAAATAAAGAGATAAAAAAAGAAAAGAAAAAATACAAATCAAATGATGAGACAGAATGCATACCTGTTTTGACGCAGTCAAAAACAGAGTGACGGTTGGTATTGGGAGGAGTGGGGATAGCAGTATTGCCGCAATAACGAAAATAATTTGTAAAGTAAACATAGTAAAAAATTATTTAAATTAAGTGAACAATAAATGGTAATATAGATAATAGGGGGAGAAGAAATATTAATAAAATAAAGAAAAAAAAAACAGATAGAAAAACAAAGGAAAAGTAAAGTAATGGGATACAATGAGTGTAAGTGATTAAGAAACAAAAATTATACCAAATGAGCGGAGATACAGAAAAGTGTAAAATATAATAGAAAATTAATAATAAAGTAATTAATATAAGTACACATAAGAAGATAACACATGAATATAAATTAAAAGATAGATACAGGAATATAAATGAAACAGGAAGGATAGTGAATATAAAAATACTTAAAAAAAAAAAATAATAAGAATTTAGAAAAACAAGAATAAAAGATGACAAGAAAATGGGCTTCTGAAATGCAGAAAAAAGTGAAAAAAAAATTTCCTATTTTCTTGTCAATTGACACTCCCTCCCTTTCTCTTTCTCCCCTCATCTTCCTCAATATAAAGTTTATTCATTTAAACTCTAATTTAAAATATATTTATACCTCCTTAATTTTTTTTATAACTCTAATCATATTTTTTTTATTGATACAACTTAGAGGCTTTACAGTACTCGCAATTCTGACTACATAAACCCACAGATGGGCTTTAGTTCAGTTTAATACTCTCCTTTCACTAGCTTTTAAAACCAGAGAGAAGCACGGGCCATTCGGGAGTCCTCTTTTTTCCTTCACAAATGGGAGAAAAAGCTCGGTTTAAAATTCCTGAAGCTGATTGTATATATTGTAAATATTAAGGAAATTAATATATTAAAAATTTTATATTACTAAAGTTTAATTCTTTTTTTTTTTATCTATTAATTTATACCTCTATAAATATGGTATGAATGCACTCTTTGACTCCTATTACCATTGTATTTAAGTATATGACAGAGTGTAATATATAAACAATAAAGTAATAATATCTCTATTATATAAAAGAGTTTTTAGTGATCATCATGTAATATTTTATTTTACATATAAGGTGGAGTGATAAAAATGGGTCTTAAAAAATTGCGTTTAACTGATAAAGAACGCACTTTGCAAGAGTAAAGACGAAATAAAAATTCAGTATAATTGAGAGGAATAAGCGATTACGAACATTATTTTTGAAGAGGCACTGAATTAGTACAATATATATTTGTAGATATAACTAATGTAAAATTAATAGTCCATTTTCTGGTCCATGCTTTTTAAAATCGGGTTATCAAAAGAAACTAAAATTGACTACTAGCCACAGTAAATTAAATTATTCTATGCCGATTTTGATCATAATAAGTTATTTAATAAAAATTAATTTTGATTTCTATTATAAATCAAGTAATTAAATGGTAGACCCCGAAGAGTTCTTGCCTCTTATTCGTTTTCGTTAAAATCCTTATGATGATAATTTACTTTTAAAGTTCTAATTTAACTTAGTAATCTTAGATTCTTTACAATGTATTAATCATTGTATACTCTAGTATTCGCGTATTCCCTCATCATAAATTCATTTAAAATTTGTTTAATTTTTAAACAAACATTTTTTTTTATTATGGTATGATAACTTGCTAATCAATGAACGGTGATAAAGTATGATATGATTCTCTTGTCCCGTTAACATCAGCGCTCTTAACGTGATTCAGAATAATTAGCGTGAAAATCTGTTTGTACATGTCGGGCCACGTTCTAACATTGGGAAAACTCCTTTTGTAGGTTAAGATTCTAAAAATTAAATAATATATATATGTTATTATTATTATTT
>NW_027110128.1:118714-119479 GCF_000696795.3 Halyomorpha halys
GTTGAATCGCTCCCCTCTACGGCCAAATTATGTAGTTGTTCTGATGGGGTGAAAGATGTTACTAGGGTGGTGGACCTGGGGGTGCAGATAGGAGAAGAAGTGATGTGAGATGAGGTAATGGATACGGAGGAGGTGGATGGGAGTGAGGTGGTGGAGGGAGAGGTAGATGGGAGTGAAGAGGTGGTGAGAGGTAAAAGTGGTGGAAGGTTTGAGGGTTTAGAAGCAGGATAAATGAGAGGAAGTGCAGGGTGGAAAGCTGTTAAGGTACTGTCCTTTGTTTCAAGTGATTTTGAGCGTAAGCGTGCGGCCGAAGTTCCGGTTTTAAGTGTGGGTTTTACCAGGGTTATAGTAGGGGGGTATGCGAGAGTAAAGTCAACCTGAATTCCTATATCTTTTTTTTCAGAACATTTCGCAGCTTCTGCATATGATTTTAAGAATATATTCGGATTTTGTTCCCTTAGAATGTTTTTAGCTTCAATGAAAGAGACCTTTTTATTTGTTTGGATCGCCTTGATTTCTTTTTGTAATTTAAAAATACAACATTTTCGGTCCAGAGCGTTATGCTTTCCAGAACAATTAATGCAACTTGGTGGCTTGTCGCAGATCGAGTTTTCTGTATGGCGGGCCTGACCACAGTTGGCACAAACTGCTGCTTTTTTACATTGTTTTGTTGGATGTGCATACCCATAGCAATTATAGCAACGGTATGGATTGGGAATGTAGGGATCAACCTTGACAGTTAAAAATCCCACTCTAATTTTTTCG
>NW_027110128.1:120075-134318 GCF_000696795.3 Halyomorpha halys
TTTAGTTTTGAATTAGGATTGGGTGGATCAGTTTCGTTCATATCGAGGTTATTATTTTAATTAATAGGTGATATATTATAAACACAAAGAAGTTTTATAGACAGTGGAAATAAAAGATTCAATATAAATTTCTTATTAGGACTTATATGATATAAAGTCTATATAATTAAGATGTTTGTTAATATTTAAGAAATTTAGATATAAATATGACAAAAGAAATTAATAAAACATTATTTTTGCTTATCTGACTGAAGTCCGATCCGACAGAAAGGTTCGCTCTCTTCTTGGAACCGAATATAAAAAAAACAATAGCACTATTGTTATCTAAGATCACAAGCGCAGACCGCGATGTGCACACTTCGAAGTCTAGAAGAGAACTGACTCTATCCATGTTTTATGTTCTTAGCAAAAGTATAATTTAATTTGTTATTGTTAGATTAAACCGCATATGCTAAGACGGTGTAGATTATAAAAGCTGAGCAATGTCGAACGTGGTTCATCCACCCATCCAAGTGGGTGACAGCCCGATATGTGTGTTCACTTATTAAATTCAAAAAACCTTTCAATCGCAATTTTTAAGACTGGCAACTCAGAAATCACTACTCAACGTTTTAAACGAGACCATCCACTCCGATATCATTCCGACTGCAACCACATTCTTATGAGTTACAAAATTTTTACGATAAATTATATGGACATTCTAATACATTTGTACGGCAGATGGTGACAAATGACATCCCTGACGTAACAGTACAAAGAAGAAAAAAAAAAGGCAGTTATCTAGTCAAAATTGATGAGTCTGTTAAGTATAGGTAGGGGGGAAAAAAAATGGTGGCTGTTTCAAAACCTTAAAAAAACAATAATTTTTCATTCGGAGCTCTGTAACTACAAACATTAGATAACCCAAGAGAACATAATTCAAAGTAGAGTAAATTTGCTGAAATATTAGCTCTAATAGAGCTACTTATGTTCGATAGTTCTCCAGATAAAGCTTTTTAAAAAGCAACATTTCATTGAAATGTGCTGACAGATTAGTAGTTAGTTAATTTATTTTGAGAAATCTGTATCTCAGGAACTATGTGACGTACAGATGTGTGCTAGCGCTCAAATTAAAGCTAGTTAAATTTACTATAAAATAGTTATTAGTGTTTATCTTTGTAGGACTAGTAGTTTTTATGATATTTGACAAAATAAACTCACAAAATGTTAATTTCTAGTTGCTCTTATAAAATGGTGGATTTTTGTAAAATATATCTCTAGATCCTTAAGACGCACATATGTCTGCCAACTACAAAATAAAGGAAATTTAACTTTCTATAAAGTAGTTTATGAAACTTATCTGCGTAGGGGTAGTAGTTTTTATGATATTCACATATGAATATAAATTTGGCAAATAAAAATTAGTCCGAACAACTATAAATCAATTTATATTAGCAAATTTCATGAAAACTATTACTCCTATGAAGATAAACATCATAAACTACTTTATAGCTCATTAAACTAGCTTTAATTTGAGTGCTAATAGACATATGTACGTTAAGTGGTTTTTGAGATATAGATTTTTAAAAATAAATTCACTAACTACTGATCTTTCAGTAAGTCCCATACAACATTTTTATGATACGTTGCTTTTTAAAAAGGTATATCTCCAAAACTATTTAACGTAAATAACTATTTTAGGGCTCATATTTTAGCAAATTTGCTCATCTTTAAATGACGTTCTCTTAGGTTTTCTTTTGTTGTTCCTACTTTTTATGATATAGAGCTCCGAATGAAAGATTAGTTTTTTTATCGCTTTTAAACAGCCGCCATTTTTATTCCCCCTACTTATACTTGGCAGACTCATCAATTTTGACTAGTAATTATACATAGTTTTCATTGAAGTAATAAAAAATTTGGGTGAGATAGCTGCCTTTTTTCTCCTCTTGGACTCTTGTACTATAACTCGGAATAGGCTGAAGAGGAGTTAGATGATGGACCTCCTAGTCTGATGAGGTGATGATGCACTAAGCTGTCTACCTCATGCCATGCCATAGTGCAGCTCATTTGCTGATCGTAATAATTTTAGAGGATCAAAGAAAAAATTATAAATAAAAATAAATTTTATAAAAGACAAACATTTTAATCAGATTCACAAGATGCGATCCACCGACAAACTGAATTAATAAAAAAAAAAGATAAACATACCTTCACGTGCCCACTTAAACCATAGTCACAAGATAAATAGTGGCACCCAGAAATTAAATCGTGTTCAATGCTGCTCACCTTGGATATGTGCAATTAGCAGTCGTTAGGGACTTGAGCAATGCTAACGTCATTATTTGCCTCATTTAATTTTAGCGTAGTACTAGGCGCTTTCGTTATGGTGTAAGGTAAAAATGAAAGCATAGTTTTACCTCAGTATGAATGCTAGGTACTTATTAGGGTGACACCTGTAACATGATAATTAATAATAATTTAAATACTGCCTTGACGCAGCGGTAACCGAACGTGTCGAGGCATTAACACTGCATTCTCAAGTCTGCAGCTGTGCCAGTTTGAATCCCGCTTTAGAGTAGACTTTTAATTCTCGAAGGACGCATTATAAACGTCCCAAATTGGAATACTATAAGACAAATCTAATAATCAAATACTGCCTTGTCCATACAAATACTATACGTCAACAAGTGGATCAATTAAATCGAAGCCATTAAACTTAAAGGGTTGAACTGAATGAACTTGTAAAAGGTGGAAAATTGAAAAACCGTTCGTCAGGTCCTAGAGAAAGTTATTTATCTATTAAATGATGACTGGATATGTTCGATAATCCTAGTAAGCGTAAACCATCATGACGATCCATCAACATTGACTGCTAGACTAAACCGATATGGACGGAAGGTAAAGCTTTATGTCTGATGGGATCAAGAGGATATGGTCTATTTTGAGCTACTAGAACCTGGCAAAATTTATAATATTAAATGCCTCCTAGAAAAATTTATCTACAGATATTACGACTAGAGAGAGAAATACAAATAAAGTATTTATACTTATCATACTTATCAATCCGTAATCGGACGTATATAAATTACGCATACATGGTATAATCAGAAAAAAAGAGATACAATAATAAGATATAATAAACAAATTTTTTTTATCACCCTACAGTTTCCTTTTACAATCCATTTCGGTCTGTACAACAAATACAAATGTTTCATTCATTCCTATTTTTATTTCTCATTTCTGCTCCTCCAATTTCACCCTTTCACCATTTTTCAATTCACCTGATCAACAAATTCGCTCTCCGGAATTCACCCTCCTAGATCCTCTTCAGTGACCCGCTAAACAAATTCAATATTAGACGGTAATGTGAGATCAGACCATCATTTATAGTCACAGCAGTAGATCAGTTTACCAAGAACAAACAGATAGATACATTTTACGAGAATAAGACTAACACATAGATTAAAAGGAAAATATAATAAAAAAACAGTTACAGGAAACACTTGAATGGATAAATAAGTTTAAAAAAAAAAAAAAATAGTATTAATAAAAAAAAGGAAGAACACAGAATGATGTTTCTTTTTATTATTAAATAAAATGGCATTATTGCCACGGCACACAAAGCAAAACCGGTCAAGGAAACGAGTGTTTTGTTGGGAAATACTTTTTGCATTTGGCTTAATCATCTAACGCCTCCATCCCATTTACTTATTTTCCCATCGATAGGGTTCTTACTTGCTAACATCGGAGTTTTGCGCTTGACATTTTTACGAAAATGGCTCGTTCACTGGTTTGTTAGGATTTTTTTTTGGCGTGGCATCCACTATAGACGATACTTAACATTAAATATTCTTTTTTTATTTCCATTCAATAAGCGTGGATTTTCTTTACAATAATTCTGATTTTAAATTTACACACCTGGGATATGTTTGTTAATTAGATATTTGACCAGGCAAAGTTCGGTTAGTGCAATTAGAGGCAAAAATCAGAAAATTAAGGGCCTCAGCTATTTTTTTTTTATAATCTTCATTTTCATAAAAATAATTCATAGTAATTTTATTTTTTTGTAAAATGATTGCAAATTAATCTTCGTAATACAATTGTGGAAAATAATAATATATTATTGAACCCATGCGTGTGGTCCTATCAGTACAACTAGCGGATACAGTGACACAAAATGTATACATTAAATGGCTTGGAAGGTGTGGAATAGGGGATCTTTCAGTTAGGATTCCTTAAGCCTGATTGATCATTTGAATGATGGGCCAGAAGTTGTAAGAAAGAGTAGAATAGGAGAAGAGAGGAGAGGGAAAAAAAACCTAATGGCTACAATAAGTCCTTCATTCAAGTCTTCCATCAAGTCTTCCATCAAGTCATTTAGTATTCCTTGGAGGTTTTGTGGGATTTCCTTTTCCAACGTATCTTCTCCAGTGAGTGGGTAGATCCTGTCATTTGTTTGCGGGACGTAATTTATGTTTTGATTTATAACTTTTTATAAAAAATAATAAGCTTAAGTTAGGAAGTATAATTAGGTGGATAGGAAACTAATTACTACTAAATACAGCCAGGTGTGATAGAATTGTAAATAAAGAGCTAGATTGATGAATAGTAGATCAATAATAATTAGAAATAGTTGTGAATTTTGTAAAAAGGTAGGTGTATATATATGGTAAATAGATAAGTGAAGTAAATGTGGCGAAGGTAAGGTACATTAATCAGTACAAAGGAAATATTAATAATTATAACAGATAAACGGAGAGGAAATTACCTGATTCTGATTGAAAAAGTTTGAAAACTGATAAGTTAGGCAGGAAGGAGGGAGGCAGGTATGTTTCCTCACTACTTCACTAATCGTCAAAAAGGGTATAGTGACTCAAATCTTATACCTTTTTTAATTAGGATCAACCCTAATGAAGCCCTGGAAAATGGGGCGAAACGTTGGTTAACTTTAAATAGTTTCCTCTACTATTTTGTACCTTTATTGAGCGCCACTCAAACACTTTATTGACTATCACGTTAGTAATTAGTTTCCTATCCACCTATATATAATTCATTAACTTAAGCTTCATATCAAAAAATGAAGTTTCACTCCCGACAGTTAAAGGAGCTGTGACCTACAACCTGGGAAACCCTACCTCAACCCGAAGACTGAAGTGCAAACTGCTACAGGACATTCTGTTATAAACTTTAATATAAAATTAATTCATAGTCACACTACCTCAATTTTACTTTTTATTATTACTCATTTTATCTAATCATTATTATTTTTTTTTTTTCTATTACCTTCTCTCGTCCCTTTTTTAAATTAACTTGTTTATTTTCACTATTAGAGGACAATTGTTTGTTTTATTTAAGTGTACCAATATCATTATTTTTTGTTATTAATTTTACATTCCTCTTTTATTAAGAAGCATTACTCTTATCTATTTTTTTTTCTTCTTTTAATAACAACATTGTATATAGTTAGGAGTGTCTTTTGTACGAGACTATACCTCCCCCCCCCATTATCAATTTTTAAAAAAATATATATATAATATAACGGTTGTATCAACCATGTAAGGCCCATACCAACCCGATCTGGTATAAAATAAAATAAACAAAAACTTAAGGTTATAATTTTTTATAATAAATATTATTTTTGCATATTTTACTACTTTCTCTGCATATTTATACTAATATTCTGTCACTTCCTACAATGTTTGTATCTTGTTTTCACTTAGCCATGACGAAGTCCTGCAAAGTGGGTTGAAACGTTAGTTATCATTAAATAGTTTTTTCTACTACTGTACCTTTATTGACCTTCTCCCGGACCATCTTCCTACAAAACTTATTTAAACTACTGGGATTAAAAATTTTGTAAATATGATATTTCTATAATTTTTAAACCCACCCTAGTTTACTTATTTGTATCTTAGTATTTTTTATTCTTAACATATTTTTATATGTTATCATTGGCAGATAAATAGTTGTTAACTATTTTTACACTTTTTTAATAATAATAAATTATATTTTTTGTTTCTTTTTCACCGTATCTCCAACTATCCACCTCCTTCGTGTTTTCAGTATCTTATCTGTTCTTCAGAAATAGAATATTTATTCTGTAGATAAATTAATTTCCTAATAAAGTTTTCATAATACTAAAGGAGTTCATCGAATTTTAAATTTCGTCTTCTTAGTAAGGTTTTAATCATGTGAAATATTGTTAGTATTTCTTTGTAGGTTATTTATTATAATTTTTTTAACTTACGTCTATACTTCTTGCTTACTTCCTTTTGAGCCTAGGTTTTTTATTTTATAAATATTAATACATACTATAAATATTACATTCCTTCGTGATATACCCATATACTTCTCAATTTTTCGTAGATTACATATCTGCTGTTTTACATTTCGGTCGAAAATAAATAGAAAAAAATAAAACTAAAACAATTTTGAAATAAAATAAAAAACCGATCTTTGTTGATGGTTTTCACTGCAATATGTGTTTATATCTTCGGGTCGTTCATTTTCTATTTCAATGGGATTAGGAATATTTCATTTTTAAAACCAGACTAATAACGTAAAGTTTTTTTAAATAATAGTTTGGGTTTTAGATAAGCCCGATGTAAAATAATTTATTACAAAAAAAAAAGTCTTTTATAAGATATTATTTTAATTGTGATAATCTTGTTTTAAAACAGTTAAATGAAAAATTATAAACTTGTAAAAGGATTTAGCTGTTTTTGGGATCATATCCTAGTCATTTTTTGGAGTTATTTTATAATTTAGGGGTTTCAGAGAGTCGTTATTGTTTTTTAGAGCGCATTGGCGAGGTACGCTCACGGCCGAGTTGTGATCCATTTCGGGCTGACCATGAAATTTTGCATTTTAGCGGATTTCCGATGGGAAGGAGCACAATTCAGGCCGCTTTGATTGTTTCGCCTTTGTAAAACCTTCGCTTGAACCAGTTCGGTTTAGAAACAATACCTTCGTTCCGTTCTTGTGTAGGATGTGCATTAGGGTAGCCCTTATTTTTCAAAATCCTCCATATTTAGCTCTCACTCCCTTTTTTTATAATAATAATAAAAAAATAATGATGTTTGCTAAATTTTACCTTAATTGGATAACTGTTAAGCTACCTATTAAGTATTATTAAATACTTAGCTAACGCCAAGCTACCTCGTAATACTTGTCGATATAAATTTTTCCTACAGTTCGACGGATCTAATCTTTTTTCCTCTATTATAAGAGCTCTGTATATTTTGCTGAACGATTCTGAAAAATTCTTGGTTGCTCAGGGATGGACAAGTGACCTCTCTAAGACTTTTTAGATTTATAAAAGTTATGGGATTTATATCAGACGAATAACTAAAAGGATAATTAGCCTTCATTAGACGATCAGTCGTCCGAGGGTTAACCGAAACGTAGAATATTATGTTAGGCCGACTTTGAGGATTTGGGTATATAATTCAGTGGAAAAAGCTTTATTAGTGTTGTTGGAAAGAAACCTCTGGGATCACTAACCCTCTCACTTTTTTTTATTACAATTGAATGTGAAATATCTGCAAATAATTGTTAATCAACGAAAGTGGTTTCTTGAGTTCATTGGCAGAAACAGTTTTTAACATGTCCCAAGGTCGAACCTAAAAGTGAGATAAAATCACCTGTCGCGTGACGTCTGGGGAAGTCTGGGGGCTTTAAAACTTTTTTCTCTATTTTTTTTCAATTATCAAAATTACAATGAAAATATAATTGATTCAAAAAATACAATATCGGCTTAGTTAATTACCTTTGTAGTAATTAGTGAATTCATTGTGTATCGTTACTAATAAACCTAAAGATAATATGATCGTTGCTATTAACTAATTTCATGTTTATTGGGAGATAAAAAGCTATTGATCGTTTAACTGCATTGATCTGAAAAGATTGATAAAGTTGTTAATCGTATGGTTGGCGATAATAGTGATCTACTATTTTTTTCGTCATTTATATCTCTAACCGACGGAATTTAATTCATTAACCATTTAGCTTCAAAGTTTCTAGCGCTCTGCATTCAATCTGGTTGAGTATCGTAAATTTTAAATTTATTCTTTTATTTTATTGATTTTTTTTTTAGGACTTCCTCAGTTTGATCCCAATGGTTATTTTAACGAGGACTGTATTTCTAGTTCTATATTTGATGAGAAGATGGTTGGGATGCGGTCAGAGAATAACACAAATAAGTTTAAAAAACTTATAAATATAATTAATTAATTACTCTATTAATTAGTGCTAACTTTTCGGCCAGGATTTTTTGTCTTCATCAGGGCATGTACAAATGGGACAAGTACAAAAAATAAGATAACAACCAGTTAATAAAGGATAACGAAAAGAAAATAAAAATTTAAAAAGTTACCCTCTTCTTCTCTATTCTTTTCTTATTCTTCCTTACCCACGTTATTAGTTTTGTTCTCTATACATATTATTATTGTTATATTTTCTAATTACTTCTTTATCTTTTTGAACTTTATATTTTGTTCTTTATTTTTATATTTTTTACTTACATATAGTTACATATATTTTCTTTCCATAACTTTAATTATTTTATTATTGTTATTAAATTAAATTATTCTTATTGTGTTGTTTCTTTGCATTATATAACTTTATATTTTTATTTTATTAATTATGTTATTTTACTCACATATTTAATTACCTTTATATACGTTTTATTTCCCACTTCTTTCATTACTTTATTTTTTCTATATTTATTCTGTGCAATTATTTACTTGAATCGTTCTATATATCTTGTTTTTTGTTCTTAGCCCTGATGAAGGCTAGAATTCTGGCCGAAACGTTGACACTAATAATTATGTTTTTTAACTTATTAATGTTATCCTCTGACTATACTCCCAACCATCCTTCTCCTCATATATATTATCCAGGGTCAACTACCTTCTCATTATTATGAATCCTAGTTCTATAGTCTAAATGTATACCGTTCTAGTGATTAATTATTATTTTAGTATCGTTTAATATAAGTCCACATTAAAAATCTAAGATCCAGTGCTTTCTGGATTGTGAATTTATATTTTCCTCTTTAAGAAGATGAAACTAATTGGATATCTTAATAAACTCAAAGCTCCTCTATAATATATTTCCAAAATCATTTAAAATTTAATTGAGCACCTTCATAATAATTTAATTATCTATTCATTATAATAATTATTGAAATTTTCCAAAAACTGATCCTACCCAATCCGCTAAACTGCCTTGGAGTTTGCTTTCCGAGGCTATACCTTGTGATAGAAATTGACTTATCATGATTTATAATCATTTATTAAAGGGATGTAGGTGATTAGGTAATTATTGTTAGATACTTCTTGCATATTCATTTATTACAAATATTGGTTATGTAGTATGGAATCGTAGTTTTTTATTTGATAATTTGCGTTGTAATTCAACTGTCGTGTTTGTCGTAGTTTCATGTTTCAAATAACTTCTTTAATATAGAGTTCAATACAGTTTTTATTTCTAATATGGGACAGTGGTCCCGAAACGTTGTACCATGTGGTGATAATTTTAATAAATAATTTCATTAAATTGGAAGTCATTAACCTCAAAAGAAAAATTTTTTTAAGAATTTTTTATTTCTATATAAAAAAGTTATTCTATTTTGACTTCCATACAATACTGATGCAGGCAATTCTGAGCGCAATGCGGATGGGTAAGTAGGTAACGTGGTTACTTGGCTTGACAAGATTCTTATCGAGTAAAAATAGTTTAAAATTTATCAGTATCTAGAAGTAAGTGTCAATTAATATCTGTCAATATGAATTATTGTGTAAAATCGTTTGTAAAACAGTAAAATTTAAAAAGTTAAACCTAATATAGCACGTTTTTCAAAATGACTGTCGTATATTTTTAGGTTTATAACCGATTATTCCTAAAGAATCGCTAGTAGCTGAAATATCATTATAGAATACTTTATGTTTATTTAACGAGCATCAATATGAGCCCTAATAGAGTTTTTTATGTTTTATAGTTCCCGATTTATAGTTCTTCAAAACCAATATTTTTTGCTTATAAACGATAAACATTGTTTTGGCAAGTATCATCAAAATTACTATTCTTAGGAAAATGATCATTAAAAATGACTTTATTGTGCATTTAACGAGCATCAACAATTGTAGCCTTAAAAAACCCTTTAGCTTGAGGATATTCCGAGGTATCAAATTCTTCTCAAGATATAACTCTTTTTTTGAATCGTATGGAAGATTTAATGACTTCCATACGATTAAAAAACGTGAAAAGCTATTTACTAGCTGAACTTATGAGATAAAAATATTGAAGATTAATTATATTTCAAAAATTAATTTGATAAATCATCTATATGATCTATAAGATATTGATAACGATATCTCGGAAATTATTATTTTTTTTGCAATAGGTAGTTTTCAGATATTGTCGTAGCTCAGTTGGTTGGTCCTAGTATTATCGTTCTGAGATCTGCGGGTGGCGCCGGTTCGGATCCTGCCTGTGGGCGTTGACTTTTTTCATTAAGTGGCAGTCCCACAAAATGAAAAAAAAATTAAAATCTTGATCCACCACCATGGTTAGATTTGGTTGGTCACCACAACCAGGCAAACATCACCTTCGCTGTGGATTGCATTAAAAAAAAAAATCAGTTTTTTTCTCTATAACAGTTTTTATTATAATGAATTATCTTATTTTTCTATACTCAAAACATAATGACTTTTCAAATACCTTGAAAAATATATTTTACGCTTTTCAGCCACTGTTCAGCATCTACTAGGTCGCTTGGATTTTAATTTAATTGAGTAAAAACACAAAAATAAATAACTGATTAATGTAGAGATAGGAAGATGGTTAGGGGCGTGGTCAGCGAAGATACACAAATAAGCAAAACTTATTTCGACCTTTCGACCCGAATTCCAGGTCTTAGTCATGGCTGAAATGCAAAACGAGATATCAGCCTTAATTCAAAGAAATAAAAATAAAAAAGAAACACATTTTTAAGAAAAAACGAAATCGTTATTTAAATAAAAATGTTGTTAATTGAGTTATTTTTATGTTTCTGTGCATTAAGTTTGTTACTTCGTTTTGTTTTTTTTTGTCGGCACAAATAAATTAGTTTTGTTTATTTGTATGTCTTTGCTGACTATATCTAACTACATCCCTATCTTCTCCTTATATTAATCTACGTCAAATATTAACACCTCCTTATGATCAATGTAGACAGTCTTAATTGAGTTTTTGGCGATGTAAGTAGTATGGTTGACACCACAAGTGTAAGCTGTATGGCCAAATTACATCGATTCGGGTTATCCTGTCTCATCTAAGAGATTTTAAGTCAAGGCTTTGTTATTTTTTTAAAATTATTCAATTTAAATTAGTTGTTTCCGACATACAAAGATAGTTCCTTTTTCCAGGAGGATTCTCTTGGTTTTTTTAAATGATCCGTTTGTTTTGTATTCTCATAACTTCTACCCCCATTAGTACCAAAGGCGGTCAACGACACTTGCCCATAGACAGAGACAGTAACTCAAGGAAGCTAGAGATGTTTATGCACCCTCTTCCCAGATAGAACACATCCAGGGCTCATCTAAATTGCATCCCGCTAGCTCGTAGTCCTATATCACTGCCGGCCCTTCTAGCGGTTCTTTCTCCCCTTAATGTCCTCCCTTCATAGCCCCTTCTCCTTGGAAATTCAATATCACCTCCCTGGGCCGTTATGGATATTGTCGGAAATTCATGTCACGGAAACACTTTGAAGAATTAAGTTATAGCATTTAATGGTAATAAACTGATATTTATTATCCAAAATCAGTATAACAGACATTAAAGGTTCTCAAACAAGACAACCAACCTTATTTCAGATATTATAAATTTCTTCCAAACAACTTATATACAATGCCTTCGACCTGAATTTCAGGCCTTCATCGTGAATGAAATGCTAAACTATCGACTCGGAAGTAAAAGTAACAATATCGCATATCCATAACATGAAAGCGCCAATAACATTAGGGAATTATTTAAGGGTCCTGATTAAGTTATAAATTTAATTTATTTATTAGGGAACCTGTTAAACAAGAGGACTAGCATTGATCTCCTATTGATAATTTATTAATAGTTTAAAAATTACAAATATTTCCTTTAAATTCTGAAAATTTATAATATAAATAAAAAAATATACCAAAGATGGCCGGGGTGCGGTCAAAAGAAAACTAATAAATAATAATAATCAAATTAATAGTTGTTAACTATTTTTAGTTCTCTTTTAACCAGACAATCTTCTGCATAATTTGAAATAATACGGTCAATCATTTATACATATTAATTAAAAAATATTTATAATCCCAAATACAAAAGGAAAAAATTAAACCTACTTATTAATTATTAAATAATCAACTTACACAGATAAATAAACTGAAAATATAACCATTCCTTTAAAATGGTTTGAAAAAGGCATTCAATCGTTTTTCTTTGCATTTTTATATATTACAAAATTAAATTTTATTTGATGAGAATTAAAACGATAAGTAAATATAGAATGTACAAAGTATTATAAAAAAAAAAAAAAGTGTGTTCGGATTAATCAGAGAAAATTTTTTTTAAAAAATGATTAAATATATAGATTTAATATAATAATATTTTTTAAAAAATTGTAATTTTTCAATTTTTGTTTTATTTTAAGCATATAAATATTTTTTCTTTATATGTAGTTGGGCATGAAATGATTTTACTAAAAATCATTGTGTACATTATTTTTGTATGGGTGAATAATGTGTAAATAAATCTTTATTGGCGTATTTTGAAGACTGAGACAATTGTTTCATTTTTTTTTTTTTTTTTTATAAGTTTGTAAAACTTCTTAATTGGTGTAGATTAAGAAAATATTCTTTAAACTTGTGGGTTATAGTAAGTAACATTTAATTGATGTAGACTAGTTCATGATTTCCTGAAAACGAAAATGAAATAGCTAGTGTAGCATAAAGGATCTCACCTTTCTACTTGCATTTTCAGTCTAATGAATTTTACTTTCATTATAATTATTTCTTCTTGTAATTAATGTTCATATATACCGTACTTTTTGGTCCCCCTTTTATTCAATTTTGACGTTATTCTTCTAACAAGAATTAATTCAATTTTTTTTTTTTTACTATTTCTCTTCAGAACTATCCCTTCTCCCAAATCTGCCTTAGGCAGAACAGGGAGGTTAGGATTAAGTGAGAGTTAAATCAAGAGAGGGAAAAGACGGATTGACGAGAAGCCCTGTGGCACGCCCTATCTGTCTGTGTCCGCTTTTTTCCCTCAGCAGGGTTTTTACAGGATGTAACGTTTATTTATCCAAGAGATCCTGGACCTCATCGGTTCTAGAAGGGTGAACTGATTGCGGGCCGGGTATTTGAATTTGTACTTCACGGTCTGAGTTACAGATAGGCTGAGGTTACCCTTCGATTAATTTATTGTGAATGACAAAGTGAAACATGATGATTATTTATTCAAAATATTGCAATCATTTTTGTATTTTTAAATTTATATTTCCATTGCAGCTCGAATTATTTGATTTACTTGGTTTTGATCAATTTATTTATTTATTAAAAAAAAACTATTTTTTATTATTTTCAGCAATTTATAGTTTAATTATAATAATTAACATTGTTAATGAGTAATTTTTTTTTCTCAGCATTAAAATCATTTATTACTTATTAAAACTAATTAGGTAATATCTCAATAAGCATATTGGCACAAGACTGAAGTACATCGTAAGTATTTTTCCTTGCTTTATTTTTATTTTTTTTTTAAGTCTTTACCTCATTTACTAGATTTCCTCAGATTTACGACCACGTTATATTCTGTATTTTTTATAATCCGGGTTAAGGTCAAGAAAAACAATGAAGAAATAGTTTTAACTATTTGTTATTTTCCAACGTTTCGGCCACCATTGGCGGTCGTCTTCAGGGCTAAAATAAAAAGATACACACTGGTTAAAAGCTAATGGAAGGGTATAAAACTAAAGTGTAAATATAGAAGTATAAAGGTGGAGGTATGAAATATATTGTAATACATTCATATAAAAATGTAACATAAAAATAGAAAGTTATTTTACCTTAGTTCCGCTGAGGTAGTATTAATTGATACTTCAACAGAATGACACATTTTACATCCATTTTTGCAATATCATAAAGATAGTAACTTGGACATGGTAGAATAGAATTTGACAATTGAGAAGTTTTCGAATAAAGGCAATATATCTACTTTTGAAGAGTAAATATATATATATA
>NW_027110128.1:134458-142477 GCF_000696795.3 Halyomorpha halys
TAAAATTCTACACCGATATTGTATTAATTTTGTTTCACAGCTTGAATTTTCCTCTGTTTTATAGGTTTCATAAATCAACATTTTTAATAAAAATTTAATTTATCTACATGAGATGGTCACATAATATTATTTTTTAAATATAACTTTTCAAAAATGGATATGTTGACTTTTGATAGAAAACAATGATTTTTTCTTCTATTCGATTTAGTGTTCGATTCTACTCCAAACAGGAGTCATTGGCATTGGCGTAAAATAGTTTATACTTGGTTAAAACCTGAGATTTTAAAAAAATTTAACAGAATGGAGACTTGTCATTTATTATCTTCCAATATTTTTGGCAGCCCATTATTTTTTTTAAGGACATTCTTGTAGCAGATGCTTTACTGTTTCTGTGTTATTTTCAAAAGTATCGCATGTGGACGGTTCCAATCCTCTTGGCAGTTAGTTTTGCGTAAAAGAGCTAGTCCTGGGTCTGCACAATGAAAGGAAGTGATAATAATCCAGATATACTTCATCCCTCATTGATATTTTGGAGCATGTAATCCATTATCTTCAACTAGGTTTAACATTTGGTAATTTATGGTTATTATTCCTTTTCTTATCCCAATCTACCTAAAAGTGTTTTCTTTGATTGGGGCACCCAGTCTTCCAGTGCAATAGCTCCCACTTTATCACTTTATTCACTCCGGATACTTCTCCTTTTTTGGTCGTATGGGCTGCTTGGTCAGTTTTTATTGCCCAGGATTTCTTAATGTGCTGGAACCCAGAACGAGACTATAGTTCTACTTTTTATCTCCTACCTTGTGTTTAGGGTTTCCTTAATTAATGAATGGTTTGGCCATGGACTGTGAATGGCAACCAATACACTCGACGAGTTTATTACAACGACCATTGTAAACTTTGAGCCTGTTATCAAGTTATGTAACTATTTTTGTTAATTTTTTGTCTGGATGTCTTTTCAAACATCTACTTGTATACATCTTTATTTAAATATCACTTTCTTCTTTTTTTCTTCTCTAGTATACATGCTTTGTATTTTTACCTTTTAGCTTTTTTGAATACCTGCAATGTTTGTCGAATTATTGGCAATAAATAATAGTTAAAATTATTTGTTGACCGCAACCTGTACCATCTCCTCCTCAAGTCATATATTATCAACCACCTGTATGTGATAAAGTCTTCATTTTGTTTTTTAGTCTTATAATGTATGTTGCACACTGCAGGCATGGTATTAAAATAAATTTCCGCCATTTGGTACATGTTAAAGAGCTCTCATTCAAGTGTTGCTTTGTTGTCTTTGTTAGAAAATCTAACTATTATTTTTTTCATTTATTTATTTATGTATTTTTTTCTTTAGATTTGATATTATGATTTTCAGCTGATTATGACCTTGAAATATTCATGTAAAATAAAAACCATTATTTTCAATTATTTCAGTATCATGTATCTGCTCTACTATATATCCTCTAAGCCATCTTTTTTTGTTTGTTTATTTATTCCTTGGATTAGAGTTACCGTATAATTCTAAAAAAATTAGATGATTTTTCGATTATCTTTAAAAATAGAAATTAGTTCTGTCTTTATTGATAATACCTTTCTACCAATTTCATTATGTAATATGTTGAATCTAAACATCGAATAAAAAAAAAAAGATATGTTCGTTGTCAGCTACTTTTCTTAGAGACTATACAGTGCATATTATTTTGGATAGGTCTCCAAAGACAGGTCACATAAGGAACCGGTAATCCATATTAACATCCAACATTAATGGTTTCAAACACCCATGTCTTGGTCATTTATGAAGTTTAAGCATTTTGGAATCATCATCAAAGGCTTTAAACGCCATAAAATATATGCCGAATAAATTTTTATTTATTACTATTTGGGAATAACTAGGCATAACTGAGTATGTATTCAATGTTTTTTATTTAATTTTTTTTTATCCTCCAAATCATTTAGACTCAGGCTTATCACACAATTATCTCTAGCATTGTTCATCAATAGCACGATTTATATTGTAAATAAGAGAGAAAAAAAAGTCAATAAAAATAGTTGTAAATAATATGAAATTTCTATATTGCATATATCACAATATGTTGTCATTTTGAGTTTTTACATATTACATCGGTTTAAGCTGTTCATTGAAATACATGATGATTAAATATTAACTTTAAGTTATCATTTAAGTTATTATTGAGTTTTTGTCCTCTTTAACCTATACAAAGTTGATAATGTTCTTCGCCTATTATAATTATAAATAATATGGATAAATAACAACAGATAAAGTACTCCATAACTTTGTGATCTTTAATTTCAAAAGGCCATTGAACTCTATTAGTTTATTTTTTTATATGATATAATTTTAGTTATATTCTGTAAATTACTTTTCATTTTAACTCTTTTTTTTTTTCACCCACAGGTAAGCTGCAAGAATCCAACATCATACTGTTAGTGTTGTGAGTTATTTATATTTATTATATTTTATTACTGTATCAAATTTACAAAAAGCCTTGCCACAATGTGTAAAAATAATAATAATTAATAGCGTTAAACTTATTATATATAGATATGGATATCTATACTGTAATTGTATACATCCTCCAGGGCTATATGGATGATTGAAGTAAGAAATGTTTAGTATAATTAAATTTTATATCATCTCCTGGAAGTTTATTACCAGGTCCTTTAGGAAGAGATATCAGTTCGAAATTTTAATAAAGAATTTAATTTTTTTACTTCCCTGTACTTGGCCATACACTGTAACAGGCCATGACTTTTTTTTTTAATTTGTAAGAGCCGTGGAGGGAAATCAAATTGGATAAAAGCTATTGGAACCGAGGAAGAAGTGGAAGAATAGAGGAACTTGGGGACTGAGTTGTGTAACGGTTTAGGGACCTGTTGTTGCATAAGTCGGTTGAGTGTGGATGGGGTACGTTGTCGCTGCACTACGGTTGTCGGAAGGGTCCGGCTTTAAATAGAACAGTGTTATATTTTTCCTTCAGCTAATTGCGTAATTTCCTTTCCGAAACGATTTTCTTCTAGTTTCATTTGTTGTTATTCAACTACACGCTTCACCCAACTGTTAACTGTCTACATCTCAGTATCTCTCGATTCAGAGATGTTGAAATTCACGACATTTTCTAGATAACGATTTTGATATACATACGAATGAATGCTTAAAAAGTAGTTCGAAATTTATACAATTTTTTAATATTCCATTCAATACAATGGTCACAAATGTTGAGTTATCCTCTGTATATTTATACTTATTCAAGTTATATACTTCACATGTTCCCATGGTAACAGTGTTATTGAAATGAGAGGTCAATGTAATATGAGTGGTTTCAAAAGACTGTGACCAATAACAAACGACTCTTAATACCCTTAATATGAATTCTCAATCCTTATTAATCAATTCTAATGTTCCTTGTGGAGTAATACATTTGCTGAGTAATACGATTTTCAGAGACAATTTTTGAAAAATAATTATTTTATTTATTGGTAAGTATTACAATCTGCCACAAACTTGGGTAATGAGTAATAGTTGTAAAAGAACATATTCATATCAAAAATTAAAAAAATAAATAAAATGAACATGATCAAACAAAGTAAAATAAATTATATTCAATATACTTCATATATTATATAAAAATATATACAATATACGAGTCATAAGTATATACAATATACTTCAAAGTAGTGCTAAGTAAATCTCCACTGAACATGGGAAAAATGTAATTAGAGGTTCTCTCTTTTAGGAAAATTTCAAATTTTCAAGTACTTTCCGTTTCTCTTATGTGAAGTTGTAAGCCTTCGATATTCATTTAACTTCGTTATTAGTAATACCGGAAATAACGAGCTCCTAATAATTATTAATCATTAGCACAGTTTATCGGGATTTAAATGACTGAATATTTGTTATATTCAGGTTCGATTGACTAAAAATTCGTTTTATCCAGGTTTTGATGACTGAAAATTCATTATATTCAGATTTAGCTGACTACAAATTTGTTAAAGTGAGGATTGGGTGGCTATATATACATTATATTGTGGTTGATTTAATCGAGGTTTGGATCACAACAAATTGATTGTATTGCGGTTTGTTTTATCGATGTTTTTAAGACTAAAAATTCGTTATATTTAGGCTCATGCAGACTGATAAGTAACAGATTGTACGGATTAACCTTGATAAAACTATTAACATGTTTGATACAAGAAATAAACATCGAAATTGAAACACAGGTAGTATGCAGTCTTATTTTACAAAACTAGAAAAATATTGAGACTTAGTAATAGTATTGTAAATCAAACTACATTAGTTACCCACTGAAATTACATTTATAAATATATGCATAAACCTAGACACAATACACTCCTGTTTCAACGCTCAATGTCCACTGTTTCCGTTTACAGCTAGTCTTCAATAGGCAACCAAGGTGACATATTTGCATTCTCCGAGTTCAGAGGCGCAATGGAATTAAGATAGTTCGTATTCCTGAAGGCCTTAGGATTAAATACTAATTATCCAGAAATTCAAATTATCGAAAGTAAAAATAAAAAAATATGAAATAGCAAAACTGTATTAAATTTATGTGCACAAAAAATGTACATTTACGTTTTCACAACGTTAAAATTTCATTTGTGAAAAAAATATATTGATTATTTTCTTAATGTTTAATCCTTGAGCAGGGTGTTGTACATGTATACTAATATGTCTTCCCAAATAACGATTTATGGACAAATATCATGAAAACTTCTGCATTAGAAGATGATCATTTGAATCTTCTTTACGATGTATTTTATCTAGTTCTTAATTTCAGTATTAATAGATATAGCACCATATAACAGTTCCTACAGAATTTATTGAATAAAATTTAAGATGACTTCCATAAACAGTATTTTGCCCGCTTCGATTTTTTAAAGACTTTCAGACAAAAAAAAGAGACAAAAACAAAAAAAAATTAAATATAAAATAAAGAATACAAATGTTTCTAACCGTGTGTTTGACAGGATTAATTCTACCCAAAAAGTAATACTACCTCCTTTCCTAAGTGACTTTCTGAATTCCAAAAGTGCAACATGTTGCTCATTTTGATTTTAGTACTTAACTCTGATATCAATCAAATTTTTTAATTCATGAAACTGTAAATTTGTATTAAATATTCCTAAATACGATTTCACAAAGTATATATTTTAAGTGAATTATATTTGAAATTAAAATATTATGTTAAATATCACAACATGAAACATTGAAAATCATAGTGGCGCTAGTCCGGAATCCATCATTAGGAGAAAGGAACGTTCCGAACTTTTACAAAACTATAACCTGAATCTAATTGCAAAACTTCCTTTATAATTTTTCTTTATTTTTTAGCTTGTGAGAATTCATTTCTACACTATCCTTTGTGTTATTGTACAACTTTCTTTTTGAAAAAAGTGTTCGATTGCAACCCCTGTCCTATGGTCAAACTCATATTCTTTATGATTTTCGGATTTACAAACTACAGGATACATTTTTATGAATATACAATCTATTACTTTGCTTCGTAACGAACTATTGATTTCATTTTATATTGCGTTGATTCTGATTGTTGCCATCGCAACAACTGCCCAACGGACCAAGAGCGTGCGTGACCTTCCGTAGTCAAGTAAGTACCTGTGGTTGGAAACAGCATTGCGCGCATTTCAACTGGGGCACCCGAGGTTATGGGAGATCAGTGGGTTCTGGGATTTGCGCACGATCTTCCACAGCCTTCTTGAGTAATTACAGTCCCAAATTCCATATTTATCCTAAAGTCCCTACCTTACCTAATACTTCTGTTTGATAATTTTAAGGTTTAAATAATTAATTAATGGAATATGGTCCGGGTGCAGTAAAAAAAAAAACTCAAATAGTAGATAATTATACTATTTTATTGAGCCAACGTTTCGCCCACGTTGCAGGGCTTCGTCAGGGCTAAGAAAAAACAACCGTCACTTAGTTTTTGACTGCCGTCAAAACAGGTATGCATTATGTCTCATCATTTGATTTGTATTTTTTTTTCTTTTTACATCTCTTTATTTGTACTTTCTTTAATATTTCTTCTCTTATCTATCTGTTACTATTACCCTTTTCATTTACTATTTACAACCATTAATTTTTCTTATTATATCTTACATTTTATACCCCTGTTATTTTACACTTATGTTTTTTCTCTTTTTTTTCCTTTTTGTAACTATAGTGTTTGTATCTTTTTTAGCCCTGACGAAGCCCTGCAACGTGGGGCGAAACGTTGGCTCAATAAAATAGTATAATTATCTACTATTTGAGTTGTTTTTTTTACCACACCCGGACCATATTCCATTCATCTATACACACGGTCAATCGGTAATCTTCCAGTTTAAATAATTAGTTTGAATGCTCAGCGTGAAAGTACCTTAAGATTTATGACTCCTTGGCATTTACTCTTCTTTTACAGCTTCAGCTATGAAATTCTCATATAGACACTCATTAAATACTCCTATATTACTATCACAATGATATATTGGTTCCAGGTGTTGAGAATCCTTTATCTGTTGCCTGCTCACTGTCCTTACTATGGAACCCCTTCCACTCAGTTTTTATTTACAACCCCTCCCTCTAGTTCAAACCTTTCCCCACCTAAATGTTTCACATTAATATCAGAGAATATTTGAAGATTAGTCGAACCGAGATGGAAGGACACTCTAGGGGCCAAGTTATAGATAGTATTCGGTAGATATTAGTTGTATATGGTTTGTTATAATCTGTATCTTCTCCCTTTATATGAATAGTGTCTTACATAAATTTTGTTACTTATAAAGATCTGATTTCCGTAACCCTAACATATTTAATGGATATGGTAAAGACCACATGTTCTTATTGATACTGATAAGTTATGAAAATATACCGTTTTATTACTTCAGGGCTATAGTACAAAACGATTTAAGTAATCGCCAGGAAACTGGAGTTTTGGGCTTGAAGAGAGGTTGTCCGTGAGGTTCCACCTTAACTTGAATTTATTATCATGTTTAAGTGGGTAAATCCCTCGCCTAGGTTGTTTTCAGTCTCCTCATAGTTATTCTCTGGTATCAGAGAAATATCCCTTTGAAGACTACTTACGAAAATCGGAATGTCACATTATTTTCAAACTTTGGTTATTGGTAAATAAAAATATATTAAGGAAAACACTATAACATGAAGAATAAAAAGAAACATTTCCGTACCTGTAGGAACCTGATAATGGTACAAAAACATGGTGAAATAAAAGGGTCTGTCCAAGCATGCGGCGGAAAACATGGAATATCCTCAAATCAATTAACTTAATATTGACTATTAGGAATATCAATACTGTTGTTAATTTTATTTTAATTAATATGGATGACTATTAATATTAATATTATTAATTATATATGACTAATAATATAAATATTAATATTCATACTATTGACTATTATGAATATCACCTAACACCCAAAATTAATTAACATTTAAAAGTTAATAATAATAGTTTTTTAAGAATACCGATTTTTTTGGCGTCTTCAAACTTGTTTTTTGTACAACTGTTGTACAAATATTGAAGATTCATACTGCTAAGATATGGTTTTAATTTCCTCTACTGATTTATTTAGAATATCCTCTGAGTATATCATAAATTATTTTTAGTACGTCCTTATGTGTTTGTTTGGTACGTCATTTTGTAAACTTTTGGCATACACCATGGTGCTTAAAGGTCTTAATGTCTTGGCTTGAAAGTTTGTATGGTACTTTGTGAGTGTTTGTTTAGCAGTACAGTCCACAGAGGTTTTAGTAGTTGTATAAATAGGTAATTTCTGTCGGTAAATTAGTTGAGAATTTATATTGAGATTCATTGAGTCTGTTTTATTATATTATGATTGATGGTCTAGTTTTGATTATAGGTGCTATTTTAAAACATGAAAAATGATTTTTAAAATATATATATTTGCAGAACACATAAAAAATTATATAAATTATAATAAACTGTTCCAAAAAAAAAAAAT
>NW_027110128.1:142607-179426 GCF_000696795.3 Halyomorpha halys
TTATTTCATAACTGTTTATTAGTATACCTTGTTATTTGGTCAAGATATCTTACCAAACGTATAATGTATATAATTTTTATGTATTCTGCATCTTTTGAAACCTAATCAGAGAGTGGTTTGGTGCCTGCTACTCCCAAGGTTGTTATCAATTAGCGCTGTTGGTTGTCGGTTAGCCACAACCTAAGAAAAAAAAAATCTGACACGCTAACGAGAATCCTCTGAAGCTGATCAGCCTTCCCTAAATTTTAGAAGTAGGTGTGCATCTCGCTAGAACCGAATCTGTGATCACGCTTCTTAGGCTTTCGTGTTGTATCTCATGTGCATGCAGCACTCATGTCTGTTGTTAGGTTCCATTCAAGAAATCATAATATTTTGTGAAAGAGGAGTTGCATCTGTTTTAACTTTTTCTGTCATCTAAAAGCGAATATTTTACTGATATAATTTTAACTTCTTGCGAGACCAAAACGACCTACAGGATGTTCTTAGATCTTGGTTGTCTAGTTATTTGAAGCTTTATTTATGAACCGTCTTATTATTTGAATATAAAAGGTAATGAATTAGTAATGAGAGAATCTATTGTTATTTTCCTTACTACCTAGGTGACTTTCTTTCTTTATGGGTTTTCTCTTGACAGGATAGAATTATGCCACAAATCGGGCACCCTACAGTCGAAACTCGTGTTTTATACGGGGTGTGATTGGAGGATGTCGGAATTCTTCTCAAAGAGTTAACCTAAATTAATTACCTGTAATAATAAGTAGAATCCATTTTTGGGTAACTTTATTTTAATAATAGTTGAATAACTCAGTTGTAGACAACCAGGTCAATTTTTCACAAAATGAGTTAGCGTTTTCTTTTGGTGTTTTCATACTCTATGCTATTCCAGAGCTGTTTCGTTAAAAAAACAAATAAAAAAAAAAGACTACGTGACCCTTAAAATCTACTTTGTTTTAGCCATTGCGATAAAGTATGTTGTTTTTTTTTCTCGATATCCTGCAAAATGCTTCTCTGTGGATCTGGTCGTGTTAGTAACTAAGCTACTCAATTGTTATTGTGTTGCTTATATTCTCAAACAAGTACTGAACGAAATTCGAACAAACTCATTCCTGAGCGAGGAATAACGTTTTTCCAATGAAACCTTGTAACCTTACTTTAATATTCTAGGATAACCTTAGTTACTCCTGTTTTATTTATCTTTTCCTCTTTAATTCACGATTTTCTCGCATTATTAACTTAAGATTAGCCATAATACCCTTCATGCATTAAAAGGCTACATGAATTAGTATATTGGTCCTAAAAATGAATTTTCGATCATCGAATGATCACATGTTTTGCTTTGGGGTTAGTATAGACTCAACATTATTTTGTCGTTTCTAGTTCTTTTAGATCGTTTGGATAAATTATCGAAATGAAGCGTTGGCATCGCAAGAGTAGAACACTATTACGACTATACCGACAAAACAAACGCCTAGCCCAGAGAGACCCTTTGTACGTGGCAAACCTTACTGCAGACATGATCATGGAGTACGGACGCGTTGCCAATGAAACTGTGGAGGAGCTAATGAACGGTATGAGAGACAGGGGTTCCTTGATCAGCAGGGGCAGGAGGTTCATCAACTTGGACGTTATGAGGAAGTTGTACAAGAAGAAGACGCAACAAGGCTCTCCGGCACAAGAAAAATAGATGGCGGTCGAGTGAAGTGTTGTAGTGTCTGTGTGTCCTTATCGAAATATAATGTTCTCTAATGGTTGATGCTTAATGTAGCAGTTAAGGTTAATATTCTTGACGGAGGCACTTACCCATCTTGATTCCAATGGCATCCCACCGCTTTACAGACAGCTATGCTCTACATTGTAGATGTAATTGAGTAAGCTGAATAATTCAAAGTTGCATTGCAGCATCCAAATTATATAAATATCAATAGTAGACAATGAAAACATCTTAACTACTAGGTTATCCTAATGGGTCACGAGGTTTGCATTAGGTTTGTTCCAACAATCACTTTGGACGGTCATCAAAATGGCAGGATCATGCTCAGTAGTTTTTCCATTACAAAATCTGTACCACGCATGCGCTTGTAAATAAAAAGTGGTTGTTAAGGGACCCCACCCAGTCAGTCAAAACATGTCAGTAAAACCTAAGTTAAACGTTCAGATTGTAAGGTTAGGACTAATTTCTCCCTTGAGGCTAATGTATACCAATGTAATTAAGGTGTTCTGTCATCTGAAATCCATCAGTCTTAAACTGCCACATGTATATCTGGTTTTACTGCCATTGTAGCAGTTCCTTTAAAACAAGCCTATTGTTTCGATATTACATTATGATAGTATTATTAAGGTATTTCACGCCAGTAATCGTCTTCTCTTGGACCTTAATAGGATTTTCCGGGGCTACGTTGTAATATCCTTTTAATTTGTATTTCTTTAGTTGGTGGAGACGCTTAAAATAATTTTTAAAACTAATATTGATCGAAGACAAATAGGGCCTTAGTTGTCAAGTATTCATTGTGTCTGCGAAACACCATTTAGGGTACATATCATTGCTTTGCTCTAATAGTGGCACAATTTAGAAAAAAAAAATTTTTTGTGTCGGAAGATATTCCGCAGATAGTTTCTTAGATTAGGATTATTTTTGATGATTAGATTATGGTCGGAACAGTTAGTACAAGAGCCCAAGAGGAGTAAAAAAGGTAGCTATCTCACCCCAATTCTTTATTACTTTAATGAAAACTATGTATGATTACTAGTCAAAATTTATGAGTCTGCCGAGTATATGTAGGGGGAATAAAAGATGGCGGCTGTTTCAAACCCATAAAAAAAAATAATTTTTCATTCAGAGCTCTATATCATAAAAATTAGGAACACCTAAGACGTTTAAAGAAGATAAAATATGAGCCTAATAGAGTTATTTACGTTAATTAGTTCTCGAGATATAGCTTTTTAAAAGCAACATTTCATAAAAATGATGTATGGGATGTATTGAAAGATCAGTAGTTTGAATTTATTTTGAAAAATCTATATCTCCAAAACCATTTGACGTACAGATGTCTATTAGCACTCAAATTAAAGCTAGTTTGATGAGCTATAAAGTAGTTTATTATGTTTATCTTTGTAGGAGTAATCGTTTTCATAAATCATTCTTATTGTACGAACAACTATAAATCAATTTATTTTAGCAAATATCATGAAAACTACTATTCCTACGAAGGTAAAGGTCATTAACTTTTTCATAGTCCATTAAACTAGCTTTAATTTGCGTGCTAATAGACAACTGAACGTCACATACTTCCTGAGATTTAGATTTTTCAAAATAAATTAACTAACTACTAATCTTTCAGTAGATTTTTTAGACATTTTGCTTTTTAAGAAGCTATATCTCGGGAACTATTGAACGTAGAGCTATTAGGGCTGACATTTGAGCCAATTTACACTTCTTTAAATAATGTGCTCTTAGATTTTCTGGTATTGTTGGTAGTTTTTAAGATATAGAGCTCATAATAAAAATTAATGTTTTTTTAAGGTTTTGAAACAGCCACCATTTTTTATTCCCTCTACCTATACTTGGCAGACTCACTAATTTTGACTAAAAAAAATAAAAATAAAGTATAAACTGTTATTTTTCTATACTTACTGTGGTTGTTATCTTGTTCTGTTTTTAGCCCTGAAGAAGGCTTGAAACTCTAGCCGAAACGTTGGTACATTAAAAATAGGTTAATCCAACTTATTTGTGTTTATCATTGACCGCACCTCCAACCATCTTCTCCTCGTTCATTATCCACGGTCAACTTATCTCTCATAATTATGGATTTAAGTAATTGTTTACAACAGGGCCTGCTCCGTGTTTTACTGCAGAGACTCTAATTGTGTGGTGAAATAAAAGTTTAGATTGTAAGAAAAACGAGGTTGAGATTGAGAGACATTATGTCTTGGGGTCAATATATACTTTTCTTAAAGCAGTTATTAATCGCTGGAGGGGCAAACTGCTGGTGTGCTAGTAGATAATTATTTTATGATATAAGATAAAAACAGAGCGTTGGGTGGGTCTGAATTCGTTGTTATATCTTATCTGTGAGTGGTTTGGGATCGGGCTGCCGCGGTTACGTCGTCTTCTTGCCACTTCCCTCGTCCAGCTTGATCCAATGTGTCAGTGGGCGAAAATGGTGAAGACCATGGATTTCGGAAAAGGTCTCTCTCGATCAGTTGCTAGCTAACAAGTTTCGGCTCTGGCGTGGTAGTGGGACAGTCAAGTTGCATGTCTTAGTAGATAATTTAAGCTGGGCTTTGCAGTTGCGGCGTCTTATCGGCTTTCCTAAGTACGCGGCTAAGTGGCGCACCAAAAAATGAGACCCCTAACCCCGGCTTTATACAAACAATAAAGAATTGGATGTGTAAATTCTATAGTAGTTAAGTGTACGTTTAGTGCCTGAATAGATAAAGTGGAATCACATTAAAATTAACTCTGGTTATTAATCAAAATTAACTCTGGTTATCAATGGTTAATTATCAAAATTTAACTTTGGTTACTAAAAATTTTTGAATACCATCCAGGAATTTGATCACAAATGTACTTGTTCAAGATTTAATCATATTAAATTTCATTAGATTTCGTCACTACTTTTGTTGATGCGTGCATAAAATATGTTTTCTTGGCACTTCTGTATTTTCAAAACTGTTAGTCTGATTTGTCCCAAATTTGGAAGTTAGGTGTAAGATTATAAAATAGGGCTAGCATCTATTTTATCTATTTTCATTTCTTTCCTTTACGCATCTGTACTTACACGCATGTTCCTTGACTCATCTATATTTCGAAAACGGTTTTATTACACAGTGGTGGATAAAAATAAATTGATTAATTAATAAATTAGTGTAAACATGGACATGGCCTAGTTTAAATTTTAGCAAATTCCATTAATTAAATTTGCGCTACTGAAACTGTACTTTAATTGAATTTGACACACGGATTAAAAAATATCTGTTCTCGATCACGGCTTATCAGATTACTGTGTTATCAATTAATCGATTATATCATTTATTATCGATAGTTTCTTGACCGACGAGATGACCTCGTTACAGTATTTTCATCTATTCAATTATATTTTAAATAACCGCTCTTTCTATATTTATTGTAATTATATATATTTATCTAAAAGTTGTTGATTAGTGTAAACAACATGTATAAATTTTATCAAAACCTTTGCGAAACATTAATTATCCTGCCAACACTTTCGTTTATACAACGGCTAGTTTGGTAGATTTTGTTCTCAAATGACAAATCATTAGCTAAAAAAATAATTAAGTTTCTTTACAATAGTAATATGCAGGACAAAGGTTGGTTTACGGGAAAAGAAAATAGTGAGAATACTGACCCGTGTAGACTTTATTAAGATTTCTGAAGGTATCTTATCATAAATTATCAAAAAAATAAAACAATTATGGAAAAAACTCTTAAAAGATGTAAGTTAATTTGTAATTGAATAATTGTAATTTATAAAAAACATGTAAGTTTTTTTTTATATTAGAAGATAAATACTTTTTTAAAAAGCAACTTATTTATTTATTATGCCTTCATCAGATAATACTTACTCATTTCTTTGAAGGTCATAGTCATTGATTTATTATTGTTATGTTGTCTATATTTAATCTACACTATTATATAAAATTTGTTTTGATCGCGCTTAGCTCAAGAACTATCAATAAAAAAAAATCCTGTTGATGAGAGAGGTAACCTTAGAATGAAAAAAAAATATATAGATTCTTAGCTGTTATTATCTTTACATGACGATTCCTATGTTGCTGAAATTTTAAAAAGTGGTTCTTCTATGGCTTTGGTTGTGCTATAATTCTAGGTTGCAAATAATAGCTGTTATAAGTAATAAAAAATTGTTTATTAAAACATATTGTTTAACTAGAAAATATTCTAAACAATCGATACGGCTCATTCGAATAGTAATGAAATTATCTATTAGATAAAATTAAAACATCTAAAGTACTCCAGAATTAACAAAGTTAAAGGTTATTATACTTTAGAACAATGATTATCTTTAACATTCACGAACTTCAGATCTTGTTTACTCCATGAGATGTACTTGAGATCACGTTCCTAATCCTGAGATCACGTTGTTTCATACATCTAGAAACAGAAAAGTATAATCCAAATGTATCGCGGCTAAAACCGTCAATCACAGCTAGTATTGTAATTAAGTAATAAAACTAAATATATATTTCATAAATATTTTGAGTGAAATAAAAATCAAAGAACTTAGTGCCAGGTGGTAGTTCTTTGCTTTTCAAAATATTCCCCACTCACTATTTCATCAACTCTCTTGAACATTGTGATTCTTTTCATTGAATCACTTAAAAGTAGATCTTTGTGTTCATTCTTGATTCACCTACCCATCTCTAACAATTGCTATATAGAGTAGAAACGATTATGTCTTCAAGAGCAAAAAGATAAATTTATCGATTTTTATGTAGTCTTAGATTTATGTTTGCCATCTACAGTTTACAATATCCTCTTCTTATCTAATATTCAATCTTCCTGCATGCTAAGTTTTTCATTGGTGGATTTTAAAAGGCAATAAACAACATTGAAGTCTTTAAGCCTAGTACGCACTATAATTCACTTTTCGGACTCTTTTGACGATTCTTTGCCCGGCAATATTGTCGCGCTAGAAATCGTGAATCTGAGTTGTTGGACTCCATCCTCAGTCCATCAATGTGTTCTAGGGTCTGGCGCTCTTAGGGGACTTAACATAATCCTTCGTTTTTCGGACTTCACAACAAAAAAAATTGGAACTGAAAAAAAAATCTGTAGTTTATTATGAATTCTTTTTTATTTATTCTTGAAACCTTCGTCAAATTTCTTTACTAACTTGGCGATAACTGTATCCTTGTAGACGTCCGAGGGGATGTCCAATTAACATTGATTTAAAGGTTCTGGATGATTTATATATTTAATGTAATTTTTTATTTATTTTATTTGATGATATATGTAATTTTTGTAAGAATGCCTGGTCCACATTTTTGACTTGAATACCCAGAAAACAGAGAGGTATTGTAACCCAAGATGACTCGAGAGGCCTGGATTCTCCCTTAAGATTCATAGACTCAGTGTCGCTAGTAGTTCCAGTTGCGATTCTTTCTCAACATTTTTCACACGACTCATCGTGTATGTTTAACGTTTGTTTTTCTTTTAATTTTTATCTACTTGTTTCTTTGAAACATTTTTAGAAGGTCACAACATTGAAACATGATTACATATATCTATTTATGGATTTTTATTATTCCTTTTTTGTGAAATTTTATAAATGGCTTTTGACATATAGTGGAGAAACCTTTCAACTCACTCCTAGCGTAGTACACCTAATGTAGCAGATACATGTTCCAAAGTGAGTGATGTACCGAAGAAATTCTAACTGAAAGATCTGTATGAGCGGCATTATTTCACGTTGGTCGAATTAACATGTTGTATATAAGATTTATTTTAGTAAGTGATAATTTGTTTTTATGGAGCTGTTTTCAAACTTATGAAGTTGTTGATTCAATCTTTTTTTCAAAGTATTAAATTTTTATTATATACTTTGGCTAACTGGGGTGACGGTATCAGCTAGGTAACGCGCCTATCTACCAACCCAAAGGTTGCGAGTTCGAGTCCCCGGCCCTATCCAGGATTTTTTCAAGCATATAATTGTACAATATTAACTCACAACTTCCCCCCGGGCATTTGTGAGGCTCTTTAGCCAATAGGTGGCACTCACAAAAATAGGCGTGAGAGTGACGAACCCGCCCTATGAAAACCACTTCATGAAACCCGCGATGTAGTAAGTGAAGTACAAGTAAGTGCGAGGCCTTGGACCTCCACGGTCTGTCGCGCCAATAAAAATAATTATTAAAATGCCACTGATTAATTTATTTGATTATTTAGAACTTAGCCAATACTTTCTACATGATTAGTTTTTACCCATTTCGACTGAGATTTGCTATGTATAATCTTCAACCTTAAATACTGCAGTTAATATCAACGTGGAGTAGAATAACAGTGAATTATTATAAATAAGAATGAATTATATTAAATGATATGAATCTGGCAGAGGGAAATATAGCAGTAGGCAGCTGGACGGCTTGTCTACCTCTTCCGCCCACTCCACTGTAAACAAAATCGATCGCTGCCTTGTACAGGTTGTCTACAATCTAGCTCTTCACACAATTCATTGTCACGGTTATTATACTTCATCTATTTATTCTGAATAATATTTGTTTGTATGATATAATATTTATTTATCGCTGTATAAAAAGATACAAATCAGTTTTAGTATTATATTATTTGAAAATATTCAAAATATTTTAGTACTTCCTTGGTAATATTTAGCAAATTGCTTTTGAGTTGATGCCTTCGTATTTTTGACATTGTGTTTTCCCACACGTTTTTCTTTGCAACATAATAATGAACAAAAACTGAATATTATAAGTTGATCTAACCTTATAAAAAATATATTGTGTTTTGAGTCCTCTCAGGGATCATTTTGTTTCGAACAAAAAAAAAACTATTTGATAATAGTTAGTAAATTTAGCGAGTATTTTCAAGAAATAAATAATTTAAAATCAATTTCTTTTTTTCGTTTATAAAAAAAACATATATACTAGACTTGTTTTGTTTAATGAAAACATGATTTCTTATTTATTATTGCAATTAAGTAAATTTTAAATTTTTGATACTCGATGGTTAATAATAATTATTAATTATTTTTGTGGATCTCAATATACCATTAAGATTGAGATAAGTTCAAATTTATTAATAATAATAAATTTTATTTATTCAATAAATCAGATTGTATCCTTGTTTAGTCTCAACACTTTTTATTATATCAATAGTCCAACGTTTCGGCCAATTTGGCCATCCTCAAGGACAATCATCAAATTTTAATTCTCACCTCACATCAAAATTTAAAAATGTTTTGCAGGCTATTCTGCTGAGGTCATTAGTTATAAATCAAACACACCCTATTTTTAAAAAACTTATTAATTTTTAAAACTTTGAATTCTCAATTAATCCGCACTATCACTATCATATAAACTGAGAATTTATATTTGAATTAGATTGTCCTTGAGAATGGCCGAATTGGCCAAAACGTTGGACTATTGATATGATAAAAAGTGTTGAGACTAAACAAGGATACAATTTGGTTTATTTAATAAATAAATACCAGTCTCAAGAATTTGAAAAAAATATATTTAAAATAAATTTTATTTTATTACTTAAATTAATCTTGTCATGAAATAGCAAATGTCTTCTGTAAAATTTAAATTTGAAATTAATACGCTCTTCATGCGTATGAATTGCGTGTTATTATCTGACTGAACCGTAAGTAGGCTAATTACAATAATTACCCCGCAGGAATTTCAACCTTGGTACGACCTTTCCTGACCGTGGTTCAGCCTTATACAGGTGTGTCATGGTTCGATTCCAATTCTCCATTTTGGCTGCGCGTAAATATCTATATATACGCTCACACATATAAACGCATATATAGTTTTATCTTGTGCACCTCTTGTTTTTCGCATAGTAATATGCAATTACGCGAAACATTGTGTGAGTAGCTCTGATATTATGTCAATAGTTCGCTTACAACTTTTTCCATTAGGATTATTTCTATCATGGAGTATTAGAATTTTATAGTTTATGTTTCTTTATGCGTGGTGGGTCTTATATAGTATAGTTAATAAATAACCCTTTGATTTACTAAAATAATTTTCAATCCTGGGCAATAGTGTCGTGCGAAAGATACCTCTAAAAATAGTTAGGCGTGTCCTTAAACAATGGTATTACTATTTAACAATAATATATAATAATAAAAAATTATTTAAAATAAAAATAATAATAGTTATATAATTAAAAAAATAAAGAAATAAAAAAAAACGCAAAACAAAACCACTAGTATTTATTCAATTAATTATATAAATAAATAACCCATATAATGAAAACAGGATTTGAGAAAAAAATTATAATAATAAAAAAAATAGAGAAGAAATGTTGTGTATATAGTTGAATGCGGTGTAATAATGAGGGTTCTAGCCATCGAGAGGAAAGTAGATTTCCTACGTTGTTAGCCACTTGAACTTTAACTGCAAGTAATTGGGAATGAAACTATATATAACATAAATAAATTCATCTATAGATTCTATTTGTAATTCTCAATAAAATTGATATTTTTTTACAAACCAAGGAGCATCTACTGCAAATCTCAGGTCTTGTTTTGGAATGATTTCTTTTTCGTTTCGTACAGGACGAACTCCCCAGGCTTCACAACTGTGCATCATAAAACCTTAATATACTTATTATTTAGTATGGGGAGATCAGAATGAAAATTGGATCTTATTAGTTTGCTGTCACGTGGATTTAATCATAGGTTGTATAAAACCTAGATACCATATATATTTTTATTACTCAGTCTCTTCGTTAAACTGATTTAAAAATTAACAACAAACGTTTTTTTGTCCAACTTAGAGAAACTTGAAAATATAAGTAATTCGTTTTGGGAATGCAATCAGTTAGTTACATTAGTTATCTTATCTACTTTCGTAACAAGCCATTGTTTGCTTACTTATCTATCCTCATGAGGAACAAGGCATTACTTTAAAAGAATCGGGATATTTATTGAGGAAAGTCAGTAATTAAAAGAAATATTATTTATTTATTCATGAAATTAATTGTTTTCCGTAAATGTAGAGTTCAGTATATTTTTATTAGGCCAACTGTCGTATAATTGATTACAGTCAATATTGATTTGTTAATCAATATCAGAGATTTTTTTTTATGTAAAAAAAGAAACCTAAAAATGGCAATCGCTGGAAGCAGGTAGGTCATGTAAATTAACAATTTTTAATAATTATTCTAAAGTTACTTATAGAAAGGACCCGATCTTTCTATTAAAAAAAAAAAAGGAAAAAATATAGAAATAATGAATTATTTCATCTTAAAGAGCTTTATTAAATTTTAAATTTCGTAAATTGATTGACTCCTCAATATTCGAAAAAAATATATAGTTTTATAAAACAAATATATATATATAGTTTTATAAAAACATATTTCGGAAAATATTGAACTTAAGTGATCCTGTTAGGGCTTGAATTTTAGCAAATGTATTGCAGTTCAATTTTGTTTTTTTACAACTTCCTTCGTAATGTGGGGTAGTTCTAAAAATATTGCGTGATAAACGAAAAATGAATAATTTTTTTTTAACTGAAACCAAAAATTTTGTTTAGTTTAAAGTTTAAATAAAAACAAAAGGGAAAAAGTTTTACATCTTATAGTAAGAAATTAAAATTAAAAAAAATAAATCCATCTATTATATCATAATTAAGTTTCTTCTTTTTTTAATTTTCATCATGCCTAAATGCATTGGAATAAATTATGTCTCCCTGATTTAATATGAGAAGAAGAGGAAGATTGCTTGTAAATTGTGAATATATAGGTCGAATATTCTGTATTTATTTTTGTTTATAGCAGTTTCCATTAAGTTATGATTGTCAATATAATAGATTTATTGATCATTCGCATCTCAGCTTTTGCGAAAGGGTGTCCCCGAAGGTAATAAATTCACTACTCTGGGAGAAAAAAAACTCTTTCCCGAGAAAAGTAATGAATGAGTTACACAACTCAAGCGACGGCGGGGACTCGTAAATCTCTTTTTTTACGACTCTTTTTTAATTACTCTATGATTTATTAATATTAATTGCTTTGATTTTATACTGCACTCATTCAATTATGTCTTTGTAAACATATAGCCTTTATTTTTTAGTTTGAAAAGGATGCTGATTTTTTTCTCAGTTCTTGAAAATTGCCATTGCAAAAGAATTAAACATTGTTTATTTCAACGCATCTATTGAATTATTCTTTTGCAAAAAGGATAAAACTTTATTTACCTCACTGTATATCCTGTTCGTTGCTCAGTGTTAGTTTCCAATGATAGACTTTATCCTTGGAATTGCGAATATACTCGAAGACATCTTTGGCATTGCATTGCCCATCTACGATGAAAGATGATATGGCATTGGAATTCCTCAAGGTACTAATTGAATATACAAACAGTTGCATGGACTTCTTTTTTAATACTAGAAAACTAATTCTTTGTTGGCACGTTAATACATTAATAACATGTATAATTTAAAGAACAAAATTTTTTTTTTTAAATTAATCACATTTATATTAATAATTTCGATTACAAATTATAAACGCAATTACAATTTTATGAATTCAACTAAAAATTAATAATTACCACTGTAACCAAGCAAATCATTTTTACGTTCACATAAAGAAATTGATAACAATTTATTATACATTAGGGGTATTCATGATGTGTTAAATATAAAATGTTTTACCATGTTGAATGTTTTAAGTATAGGATTGTGAGCAGCCGTATTTAAAGTCATATTAATTGACATATGCATAAGTGCTCCTAGCTGATTTCTTGAGCAACTTGTTTTATAAACTTTCCTTCCTAAACTTCGTGTTATTGTTTACTTATAAGTTTTAATTAATGTCATTTATTACTACATGCCTAAATTAAGTGAAAAGTGACTACGAGCAAGTAACCTAACACAACAAACAAAATGAAGACAAGCTCAACTGGTCTGTTGCGTGACGCAATTCTCCATTTAACAAACTTACTAACGGACTCTCAACTATGTTATATCGTTTTGACATGGTAAAAGAAGGAAAATATCTCCATTTAACATGAGTTTTCCATTTAACACGCTTTAACATGTTAAACTAAAGATCACCAATACTCTTGTTATGTAATAACAAAAACTATGAAAACCTCAAAGTAACAATTTTTCATAAATATGTAGTGCTAGTACTTACTATACGTTAGTAAAACACTCATTTTCTCCTAGAAAAATGTATATAATTAAAAAAATACAATTACTATAAACATAATATTTCCATAACTCATATATTGATGATTAGTAATAGCTAAAGACTGGATTTTCGTGCATTTGTATCTTTTGTGCCATAACTTCAGACTTCGCCAAACCTAAACAGAAATACAGAAAAGTAAAAATTAAAAAAACATTCAAATAAAACTAATTTTATGTTGTACAAAATGTTACGTTTTAGGGTTTTTTCCACAAATTTGAGTTTTTTTTTACAAAGTTTTTATTTATTTTTTTTTTGTTAAATTTTAATGCTATTAATTGATTGATAATTTGTATCATTTTTTTTACTACTTTCGTGATTTATTTTTTCACTCACTTTTCGTGTCATCTATGAATTCAACACTTAATGTCAATTCTCAATTGTTTCAAAATTAGTTTTGATATTTTCAATTTTGACATTTCCTCATTTCTCAATGCATAATAATATATAATTATTTATTATTAGTAATATTTATTAAAGTATTATTCAATTTTCATTGATAGTCAAGTCTAATAAACACAATTTATTGTTGGTGAGAAAATGTTGAATTTGACGTAAGAATAGTATTGACTATTTATAATTTTACATTTTTGGGAATAATTCTTTCCTACTCTTCATTAAGAATATAACATTTGTACTTCATACATAAATGATACATGAAATGAATTATATATACTTTAGTAAGTCATTTCTATTTGATTGTTTTGTGGCATTATAATGTGTGTGTTATTTGGAAATAAGCTGTAATTGAACCAAAATAACCTACAAATGTTTTATGAATTTTACGGGGATGCGAGAGAAGATTTCTTCGACCCTAGTATCATATGGTTTTTTTAAAATTAATTATTATTAAAATAACTTTTTGCTGATTTTTAATCATTATTTATATTAGAATAACAATTGGAAATAATAATTGCAAAATATGATTTTTATATAAATAGAAATTTAATTGCAAAGTTACGTATTTTAAAAGAAAATTATGTTTAATTAGTTATTTTGATTACAAAAATTTCTTTTTACATTAAGTATATCATCAATCATTAACAAAAAATTATTTGACCTCATAGCCGAACTTTGACTATTCATCACATAAGATGCATTACGTGGCCTGTATAGTGTGTGCTAGATACTTTGTGTGATAGACTAGAGAGCTTTGTACAACAATTCTAAGCAACTCATTTGTTTAAAAGTGGGCTACGGATAGTTCCATAAACTTCAACAACCCCATTGGCTTTCACCTTATCTGAACTGAGAAAACAAATCTCGTTTGTTTGTTTTCTTTAGTGGCGCCAAACTTCACTGGTCATCATCGCCACCCACATCTCAATTTAATTTTGCTTATATTCGTTTGATTTTATTTATTTTTTAATTTGATTATTTTATTTTAGTATTATTTTTTCTTGTTAAATATTATATTTTTGTCAGTAAATCTTTTGATTTTTAAAACTGAAACACTAATTCTATTGTGTTATCGTCGTCTCCAAGGGTTTTTGAAATATCTGGGTTTAATCCTAAGCTATTGATGTGTAATGTGAAATATGGGGATTATTGGAAAATATGGCTCATTGTCAAATTGTTGTTGGAATACTGGCAGTTCGGAGGCGTTTCTTTTGAAATAAGATAGGAGTGGGTGAGCCTCGTGTGACCTATTCTCAGCCTGGTCAGTACAACTTCCTCTCTACGGCATTTGCGACTGGAGGTACCCCAGGGCTTCACATCCTTTTTAATAATTTTTAATTTACTCATTGGGCTTTTATTCCACAAAGAAATCTCGTCTATATAGATCCATCATGGAATTTTCTGCAAAAACTCACTAGGTTCTCTATCCCATTGTCTACTATCTCAAGGATATCGTTAGGTTAGTTACTAGGTTGTTAGTGGGTTAGTTATACCCCTGCCACAATAATTTAAATTATTGATTTATTTTTTCGTTCCGCCGGTCAATCTGGAGAGTGAGGTTCATGGGCTGAGAGGGGGGGGGGGGATGGTATACTGTTATAACTTTTATATTTGTTGACATACAATATACGGTGTACCGTGAAAGCTCTCTCCGAAGGACAGTGTAGATGTTCATAGGAAGGCCAGAGGGAAAGTATCTGGCTGCACAGCGGGAGATCTTCTCTAGCTAACTTTCTAACAGCTGCTTATATGGTCATCCTGCTGAATAGAATTTGTTTTTAATATTACAAATTGTATATTGATAATTTCATTATATTAAAATAATTCTAAGGCTCTATAATAAATGAAACTTGGTTCTCAATTTCACTTTTGAACAATTACCATTCAATTACTAGGGCAGACGCTAGATAGAAGTATGCAGTAAAAACATCCAGAATATGTTAATTTTTATTACCACTTTATTTTATTATTTAAATCATCCACATGTGCATTCATCGCTTAAGCACACTAATTATTAAAGAGATTACGTTAGCTGTTAAAAAAATGCTTGTAAACAAATATAGAAATTCTTTCTACTTCGGGAAAATAAAGTTTACCTTAATAAAGGAAAATAAGGACATATGTGTGTGTGTTTGTGTGATATAAATATGTAAGGCACTGTGCTACTAACACCAAGGACCCGGGTTTGAATCCGGCTCTGACAGATATTTATTCTCTTACTGTAGATATGAGTCGGGAAGGGTTCGGGAGCCCTTTGGTGTCCTTATACAGTTGGTACCCTAAATTGGGGAAAATTCTGGTGGTTGAGCATGATTCTAATCTAATCACCTTGCACAACCGTTGGTCAAGTAACAGTTTTTTACAATGTACTGGACTGCTGAGACCCTTAATTGGTTGTAGCAGTACCAATTTATTGATTTATTTTAATATATATAATATAATATCCAAAACGAATATAGATAATATAATATCCACATAATATGGAGATATATTAGCTTGGAAGAAGTTATTATTCTATAAATTTGTTTTAATATTAATATTTTCAAGGATATTTTCTTCATTAACAAGGCAACGGGATATGATAATGGGCCATTCTTTCATATTAGGGGCAGGGACGGCTTACATTTGAGCTTGGTTTAAAACTTTGTTTAATAAACTTAATTTACAAAGTTTATAGCCCGCTGTCAAATAAACGCAAATACCTTATGCATTATAACTGCATCACAGTTTCTGCAGTTTCTTTATCAAGTTTGATTTTAAAACTCTAGCGCTATAAATAATATTTTGTCACTGAATCAGTTTAGCTTTATCAAGTTTGATTTTAAAACTCTAGTGCTATAAATAATATTTTGTCACTGAATCAGTTTAGTAAGTGATGTTTAAGTAGAAATTATTAAAATTTAACTAATATTGAATTTACTATTTTATTTATTGGTTTCTTATATTTGATGATAAATTAATAGAATGACCAAATTAAATAATCCAGGTGATATATGATTATTGCATAGTATAAGATTATTGAATTTCATTTAGGATACATTGTCATTATTAATACCCTTATAAACATGATCCATTAATGTATATTTTAAGTAGCCTGTTAATTTATTCCTGACTTCTAGAACCCGCTATCATTGATTAAACATAGGTATCTGCTTCATATTACGAAGGCTGTTTTAGGACCTATAAATCTTAAGAAGTATCAACACAAATCAACAAATATAGGTTTATATCTTCGGTTTAATGGTGTAAGTGATCAGGTACTATTTATTTCAGCGTAACCTACTCACTTTAACTACTAACCTATATAAGTATTTAATAATAGGTTATCATTCGTCTTTTTATACGTTTCATGACTAAATCGCCATATGAATTTGATTATCTGAATATTAATCGAAATACGTAGAACACAAAAGATCGATCCTTTCCAGATCAATTAATCTGATTTTTTTTTTTAAATCTTCCTCTAAAGCAAATCAAAACCAAATATTATTTTGTTGATTTAAAATAATTAACCATCATATATTTTTATATGTAAAGAAACATTGATGGACTTTAATATTTAATTAAAGGTGAATATCTGGATGGCTGGAGTGGGGAGGAAAGTAGTGGGTAGCCCCTTTGATTATAATCTGCGCATCTATAGATTTTTTTTCGATGTCGTATGGAAGAGGTTGTCTTATAAGTAAAATATCAATAAATATTTAAGTAAAAAATAATAAAAAAATGTATTTAAAAAAAGAAAAATTGAATTATATAAAAATCTTAGTGAATAATAGAAAAGAATAAATATATAACCAACTAGAAAAAACAAAACCAAAAAAAAAAAATAAGCTGGTTATAAGTTTCGAAAATAAGATAAAGGTGCTCATAAAATATTTGTAATTGAAAAAATTTCTCTGGCATCGAATTCTATTTATAATGACGTCTTTCAGACACAGTTTCACTTACTTCATGATGCTAAAAGATACAATACAACTCTTTCAAAAATGTGACATCAAGAAGAGGGCTCGAATGTCTCTTATTTGGCTGGGCGTCGGGTCGTGCGATGAGGCAAAAACTGGGCTGAGTACTTGATATTAAAAATTCATGAATGGTAAGAGGGTTGCTATTCTAAAGAGTCGGCTTTGTTATTTGAAGCCACGTTTATTTATTTAAAAAAATGTATTTGTGACTAGGGAGTTCTTTCATTCCGTTAAGAATACTGGGTTTTGTTCATCTGCCGTATCTTCTTCCTATTGTTTCCCATCTCTTGGACGATATTGAATGGTTTCGCAATGTTTTTTATTTATATTATCGTATATTTGATTTTGTTGTTATATTTTTTTTTTATTTTATTCAATACCAGATCGGTCTGATGGGACTTACATGGTTAATGTAAAATTTTTTTTGTTTACAATTGATTATGGGGGTTGTAAAGTCTTGTGAAAAAGACACCACCTAACTATTTACAATGCTATTAATGTTAAAGGATTGTTATTATAACAATGAATTATAAACAAAATGTATATAAATAAAAAATAAAATAAGTAGATAAAAATAATATTTCTTAAGAAGAGAGAAAGGAAAAATTTAATAACGAAAAGATTTAATAAAATAAGTTATAGCCTTGTAATGAAAAAAAATTAATTTGTGAAAAATTAAATAAAACAGAAGTAATGTCAATGACAGAATAGATAAATATAGAGTTCATAACAGGCCTGGGCTTCAGTCTTCGAGACGAGGTTGGTTTTCCCAAGTTGTAAGTCACTGCTCCTTTAAATGTCGGTTACTAGGAGTGGAATTTTATGAACCGTTTTTTGACGTAATCTCCTACTGATTCTATTTGTAATTCCCAATGAAATTGGCCATTTCTTCCAAACCTAAGAGCATCAATTGTGATTGTTAAGACTTTAGTTTGATATGATTGTGATTTTTTCCTTTTTTTATAGGATGCCGCTCCTCAAACTTCACAACCATACATCAGTAGTGTGCTGAGTATTGTTTTATAAATAAGAATAGTTGTTTCCTGTTTTGATTTGGATTTTCTATTGAGGATAGAATATAGCATTGCTAACCTGGGGTAGGTTTATGTTAATTTAATGTTAATATGGTGAGACCAGGTAAGATGGCGATCGAGGTGAATTCCCAGGTACCTTACTGCTTCACTGGCAGGATTCCATTGCATTTTTTTTCCTTTGAGAACTAGTTCTGGTGGATGTCTGAGAGTAAAACCTTTGAAGTACATTTTTCTATTTTGAGATTAATCTTCCATTTAGTAAAGTACTGTTCAAGATCACTGAGGAGAATCTGCAAAGTATTTCTAGCTATTATTATGTCATCATTTTGAGAGAAAACTTTTGTATCGTTAGCGAACATAACTATCGAGGTGTGTGTGGTCTCGTTGATGTCGTGAAGATACAAGTTAAATAGAATGGGAGGAAGGACTGAACCTTGTGGAGTACCGGCATGGATTCTTGAGAGGCTAAAATTCGTTTTATTTATACTAACAGAAAATGTTCGGTCGTTGAGGTATTAGCTCAGAATATCATATAAGTATTTGGGAGTGTTTTTTTTTTGTTAGATGTGAATGATTTAATCAGTAATGAGTAAAGTTATGTAACAATACAAAATAACATTTTAATAACGACTTTACATTTTAAGGATTGGATCCTTATTTTTTTGTTTGGGCCAGTATCTAGTGTTTGTTTTATTCCGAAAGCCCAGGAGTAGAAAAAAAAAAGTTATTTCAGACCAATTTTTTTATTACTTTAATGAAAAATACGTATGTAGATTTAGGAGTCAAAATTCATGGCTGCCAACCATGATAAGGGGAGTATAAAATTTTAGCTGTTCCAGTAGTTGGCTAACAGAGCTCTTTTTTACGTTCAATTGTTTTTGTGATAAAGTTTTTAAAAGAACAATATTTTTTTTTATTTATGGAAAATTAATATTTTGTGAGTATATTTTGGTGAATATCATGGAAACTCCTACGAAAATTGGCGTTATCCGTTTCATTAAAGTACATTCACCTAGATTTAATTCGGGTGCTAATAGTCGTCTGTACGCCTAATAGTTTGCTTAGACGAGGAATCCAGGTTTAGTGAAATTATTACGGCAAATATTCTGAAACCTGCAAATAAGGATTCATATCCGAGTATCAGCAGTTTCCAAGATATTTGCCTAATCATTAATTTTTCATGTTTTGATTCGTTAGTTTTTTTAAAATCTGTATCTCGGGAACAATTGAACATAAACAATTCTGTTACTATTATTTTTTTATAAAATTGACTGTACTTTAATTGATGTCCTATTAGGTTTTTAAGAACTGTTTTTAGTTTTAAAGATATAAAGTTCTGTCGTTAAGTATTGAAATAGCCTTTATTTGTTATATATATGATCGATGATTACGAAGAAGATTGTCAAGGGCACGTTCAAAAGAAAACAAAAATTAGTTAACAGCTAATTATTTGCCGACGTTTCGCCCCAGATTGTAGAGCTTCATTGGGGTTAAAAAGATACAAAAACAACTAAAAATATTTTGACATTATATGTAATATAATATATAAAATATATTATATTTCATATACAAAAAAAAAATTACGCAAACTATTAGGTTAAAAATGAACAGAAGGCGTAATAAAACGTAAAGACCGAAAAGCAGATATGAGAAAACAAAATTTAACTCACACTAAAAGACGGAAATAAAGAAGTATGTTGAAATTAAATAAAGGTTGAGAAAGAATTAATAAAAATAAAATTATAGATAATTATAATAAATAAGTAAACAACAAATCAGGAACAGTTCAGAGAGATTTCGAAACAGTGACAAAAATCGGTACAAAGTATACAGAGTGGCGCTGAGATATTAAAATATGATTATAATAATAAGCCGTTACTTAAGCATGGTTGGTGGAGTCATAAACTTTGACCAGTAACAGAATAGTTTTCTTTAAAGTTATCAAAATTTGGGGTGAAGTTACTGCTTCTTTTTTTCCCTTTGGGCTCTTGTACTGTTAATATCATCAATTGTTTGCAATTGTGTGTAGAAGAGTTAAAAATTACTGATGTCCAAAACCACCATGGAATTAAAAAAAGAGTTTTTTTTTTAATGATACTTTTCTAAGTATTAGGACCGGTAGATTCAAAGTTGCGGTTTGTTTCTTTTTCCCACTGTTTGTTTCTTTTTTTTCCTGGCTCCCTAACAAACTTACAATTGCCTTCGCGATTCCAATTTTTGAACGGAATTTAATTATAATGGCTTTTCTATTTGACTTTCCCCTGTTGTGGAATTGTTTTCTGGTTTTGGTGGAAATTCTGTTGCTTTTCTCTTGGATATTGCCTTAATTTGTTTTCCTAATTTATCAGTTTCACTGTTCGACTTAGTCAGGTATTACAGTCGCCTTTACGTATCTAAGCATTCACTGAAAAGTTTATTATTGGGTTGGTATGAAAGTAATTTCGGCATTTTATGTTTGCTTCGTTATTGTTTATTCAATGCTGGAATTTCTTTCCTTTAAAGTTTGGTAATAGATATTTTTAGGTTGTCAGTTAATGGTCAGGTTGAACATTTTGTCCAGCAATAAGCATTTTCGACACATTTTACTTTTTTTTAAATTTTAATAAAGGCAATAAAGTAGCTTAAGCTCACAAAGAGATAAGTAAAGGTTATTGTGTTGATTGTTCAACATAATCCATGCGTCATAATTGGTTTAAATGACCGACGTTTCTGGTCGACCTTCTGAAGTTGATGACAAAATGATTGAATCGAATCGTGATACAACTGTGTGAGAGATTGCAAAACAGTGAATTGTATCACGCATAATTGAAAATCACACAAAAGGGCTTGTTAAGAAGCTCCGTATTTGGGTTCTGCACGAATTGGATGAGATTTACCTAGCAGACGAATCAATGTATACGATACATATTTCAAACGTTTTGCAATGGATCCTTTTTTGAAACGAATTAGATCTACAATAACGTCATTCGAAATAGATAATGGTCCAAACATGATGAACCAGCATATACCATATCGAAAGCAGAATGGTATCAGAAACAGATCATGAGGTCAATTTGGTAGGGATTACAAGGTATGTATTCCAAGCAGCCAAGCGATCAACTGTTTTATATATATATAATCATAAATACTGCCAATAACTTCTGAAATTGGAGGAAGCAATCAAAGAGAAAAGGAATCATGTTCTTCTACGACATTGCAAGGCCTCACACGTCTTAAGCTGCACGTTCGAAATTACTGGAACCTGGTTGGGAAGTGATATCGCATTCCCCATATATTCCACTTGCACCATGGTATCATCATATATTTCTAAATGGTAAAAATTCTAGAAATAAGGATGACCTCAAGTGTACTTGAAGAGGTGTGTTGAATTTACACGAGCTCGGGATCTGAAGTTATCAGTAAGATTGCAAAAAGACAAAGATATTTGACTGATTGAAGTTTCTTTTATATATATATATATATAAAAAGTGAGATTTATTTTGCTCTAAAAAACCTAAATTAATTCCTTGCCAGTCTATATTTCTCAATTATATTTCCTATACATTCTCTCATAACTTTTTCGAAATAAATAATGGTGTACGGACTACAATGTAAGGTTGTCTGTAAATAGAGACCCGTTCCTATTAAGTGGATATGTTTTGATTACTATATGTGCCAAGCCTGTTGGCATCTTAAGATTTCTTTCTATTAATAACGTCTGTTTGTGCTCTATATAACACTTCATTGTTTTCTATGTTGTCAAAATTTCAAGCAATAATAACTGGAGTAAAATAAAACTTCTGAGCTGTTTGGCAGTTTTTTAACGATATTTAGATGTTTTGTGCATAATTTTTGTTTGACTCATCCCTAAGATATTTTAAAATAGTATGAATATTTTTTCTACATTTTGTATCAATAAAACTTCGCATAATATTTTCACTTTGAAAAAGCTTTATTTGAAAATTTATAAAATTCTTCTTTCTATTATAAATAGAAATATATATATAAAAGGGAATAGTCGAATCTTTGCCCACAATAAACTTTTGAATTCCTGGGCCGATTTACATGCTGTTTTTTTTTTCAAATTGTTTTCTTTTACCATTGGAAGGCTTAAAGATAATGAAATCCTCAAATTCTCGAGGAGAACTTTTTTCTTTTTTTGACAAAATTATGTGTTTTTGGTTTGTAGCTGAGAAAGTATGCTTTTAGTAAAACTATATATAGTAATAGTACAACACCCAGGAAGAAAAAAAAGCAGTCATCTCACCCCAATTTTTGATTACTTTAATGAAAACTATATATGATTACTAGTCAAAACTGATAAGTACCCCTAGTATAGGGAGGGGGAATAAAAAATGGCTGTTTCAAAACCTTAAAAAAAACATTAATTTTTCATTTGGAGCTCTATACCTTTAAAACTACCAACAACACTAGGAAATCTAAAAGAACATTATTTAAAGAAGAGTAAATTTGCTAATTGCTAATATATTTACGACCAATAGCTCTCGAGATATAGCCTTTTAAAAAGCAATATTTCATTAAAATGTACTAAAATATCAGTAGTTAGTTAATTTATTTCAAGAAATCTATATCTCACGAACTATGTGATGTACAGATGTCTATTAGCAATAAAATTAAAGCTAGTTTCATGTACTATAAAGTATAACTATAAATCAATTTATTTTAGCAAATATCATGAAAACTACTACTCCTACGACGATAAACGTATTAAATTGCTTCATAACCCATTAAACTAGCTTTAATTTGAGTGCTAACAGACATCTGTACGCAAATGGTGTTTGAGATATATATTTTTTAAAATAAATTCACTAACTACTCATATTTCAGTACGTTCCATACAACATTATTATGAAATGTTGCTTTTTAAAAAGCTATATGTCAAGAACTATTGAACGTAAATAGCTCTATTAGGAATTACATTTTAGCTATTCCTTGATTTTAATTTTATTTTTCTAATTTATTCTTTTCTTGTTTGAACCCCTATTTGATAATATACTAATAATCATCCTTACAATTGATTTTATATGAAATACTTAATGATCACCTGTTATCAACTAAAATATATGCTACATTTGAAGCATGTAAGGAGAAACAAACAGTCACATTTCATATTTTTTGTTTTCTTCAATTTCCTCCCTTTTTGAATAACTAAGAATGGGTTCCTTATGTCAAAATAATGGACAGTTCAATAGAAAACTTTCATTAAATTCTAACAATTTTCATTAAGCACTAATAACTCAAATTTGAAAAAATGAATTTTTATTGTTTTTTCCATGCTTCTTTCATACTCAGTCTATATTTAGTTGTGAGATAGTATCTATTTAAAACCCTTAAAGTAAATAGAAAATTATCAGAGGTTGGCAAAATTTGTTAATTACATATTGAAAGACTTTAATTTAAAAAATATATAATTTTGTTATAGGTAATATTCACCTCATTAAAAAATATATATGTCCACTCTCTCGATTTTCCTTACCAATATGAGTGCCAAGACCACTAATTCCTTGCTGTATCTTCACTAATATTGGTCTGGTAAAGATTTTATTTTTAGTTATTTTCCATTTTAGCTTATAATAATAATTTACTCTACTTTAAATGATGCTCTCTTAGATTCTCTATTTTTATAGTTAATTGTAGAGATATAGAGATCCGCATAAAAAAATTAATTATTTTTAACGGTTTAAAACAGCCACCATTTATTATTCCCCCTCCCTATATTTCGCAGACTCATCAATTTTGACTAGTAATCATACATAGTTTTCATTAAAGTAATCTAAAAGTGGGGTGAAATAACTGCCCTTTTTTCTCTTGTATCTTTTCAGATTTATTGCACACCAATCGATTCCTCTTTCCGAAGAATAAGAAAATAAAATTTCTGATTCTTTTAAGCTAAATTATATTTACGAAAAAAATATAAACATAATTTGGCTCGGGGTAAAATGAGTCAGTAATTTTTATTTATTAGAAAAAAAATCATATTCGTTTTTACTGTCGTCCCAAACTGTAAAATACCCTTTTTCGCGGAAATTGAAAATTGGAAATTTTTTAACATGAATTTATTTTGAAGATTTTTTTTCTCCCCATGAAAACTGTACATACAATCATTCATAGCACCTCTTCATTTTGTCCAATTCCTACGTTAATAGAACTGTTGGAAAGCTGAATGTCAGCTCTTTTAATACTCATCAACAAAAGTTATTTTTTCTATTTTTTAAAATATTGTAAAAGAAATCAAAGTATGATGTAGTTCGAAACTTTTGGGCTAAAACGTAGTATTTTTCGATTTTTTTCCCTAAAAATTAGTATTTAATGGTTTCTTAAAGTGTTATAAACGAATATCAACTTTTTTCTCTCCTTAAAAAGATTTACCGCACTTTGATAGGTCAGTCGGTTTGATAGTTCTAATATTGAAGCACAGTGAGGGTTATTATTTAAAAACTATTTATGTTACTAAATCATAATAATGTATAAGTATACGTCAATGTTTAATTTTATCTAAATATACAATAATTTGAAACAAACTATCATTTATGTTTATTAAATCCGTATACATTCTTCCATATAGTAATTGCATTGTCAGGTCAGCTAGTATATATTATAAAAAGAAATATACTGAAAATTAACTAAATTTTAATTAGGAAACTTATATTTTTCTTTATTTATTCACATGAATCCTCTCAAATATCCTACTCAAGTAAATATATTAAAATCAAGGAAAAATTATTCTCATTCTATATATATTTTTCAAATAATAATATTTCTCATGATTTTAAAATAAAAATTTAAAATTATGACTTAATTGTAAATGGTATTTCTTTGCTGTTTTTAAAATTAATATATTTCTTTAAATTGAACATTTATTTAAATAAAATAAGGTTTATATGAATTTTCAAATAAAAAATCTATGGCTTATTTCACAGTAGTGCTAAGTTCATGGAAATCAACTTCACGATAAAGGTTCTCTCTTTTAGGAAAATTACAAATTTTCAATCAATTATCCTAACAGAGAAATTTAATTGTATTTTTCGCAAAGTTAGTATCCATCTAAGCACTACTGTGAAGTAAGCCATCAACATGTTTGAGAAAGTACGCAACAGCAACATTTTTTTTTTCGTTTTATTTTTTTCATTGTATAATTATTTATTTATATATAATTATATTTATGTATAATTATTTTTTTTTCTTTATATACTACCCGTAGTGGAAGATTGAAAATAACTTTTTTCAATTCCTATTTCAATAAAACTGAGAAAAGGGATATAGTAGGGATTGAAAATTAAATTTGAACCTATTTGTTTGAATTCCATGAATTGAATTTATCAAACTCTCACAGCTCAATAACAATTTATCAATTCAACCCTTTTATCTATTTTACGCAAGACTTTATTTTCTGAATCCATTTGGAGTCCTGCTCTTAGGGTTAAGCTCTCAAGTTTTATATCTGTAGCGAACAGTTGAATGATTTTATTTTTAATAATCGTTCTATCTCTTTTATTCATTTTAGAACGCAAATACATCAGCTACTCTTACTTTATATTTGAATGAACCTTTGTTGTATTTAATTGAAATAATATTTACTTACGCGTCAACCGGACATAAGAGATCGAAAGGAAAACGAAAATTAGATTCAGTACTCATATGCTGATAAGTATAACATTTTAATGTAGTTTCCGTTGAAATCTAACCGCCAAGTAGCCAAATCTTCTCCTCGTATTAGTAATCCACGGTTAACTATCTCTCATAATTATGATTATTATTATTATTATTATTTTTTTTAAGAGGTTAGAGGAAAATATATATCATGTTCTAGTGCTCTGATCTAGAAGACCCAGAACATTTCCAAAAATAATCCGCAAAAACTCGAAAATTCCATGAAAGTATGTATGGTATTCTCTCTGTTTTAAAATATGAAGAGTGCCATAGTGTACATGTTCGCCGCAGTTCATAAGTTATATTTGATTTTCTCCTTGCCGGAACAGTTGTATCATCACATATTTCATGTGTATTATTAATTGTCTATCCGTTCAGAAATTTCTCTTGTTTACAGATTTTGAAAGTAAATCAGATTTAAATTTTAAGACGAATTCTTCAGAAGTCGCCAGTGTCTTTTTTAATCCAACTCGCCCTGAAGTTAAAAATCAAAAATTCTGAAGAACAAGATTTTGTTGCATTACGTTCATTGTCTTTTTATTTATTTTTTTTTTAAGAATTTTTATTTCCGAATGTGTTTAATTAAGACATGTATTTTTATTAAAATCCACTTTATTTGGCTTGATTAATAAACACAAATATTTCACAATTTCCAAAACGTTCTCAGCTTTAGTGAAAAATTTCTTTTTTTCTAGACTTAGCTACGTAGAAAATAACTTGAAACGCTGCTATGATCTCAATTTATATCTAAAAATAACCTTTTTTATTCTCATCTGTCGGACGAAGTTAACGGTTTTTAAAAGTAAGTTTATTTATTTAAGTTTGAATACAGTAAACGGTATCAAAGTTGTTAATAATATATGACAATATTGTTTTTAATTTGGATAAATATCCATGCTGTTACTTTTTTAAAAAAAATATTCTTTATTCTTATAAAGGTCTGAGCAATCTCGACGGGCCCAGACTCCAGGTATACTGGAGAGACCCCGAACGATAGAGGCCAGATGGCGTGAAAGTGACCTCCACCAGTGACCAAACAGCAGGTGACGAACTCGTCGGCTCTGACCTTAGCAACCCAAGGCCAATCTCAGTATTTAGTACGCCTTAGTTTTCACTTATCAATAAAAATTAACCTTCTCATGCCCAGAATTATATTTTTCAGTAGCAATTTATTTTTTATTTGATGATAGCAATAATCATTTTGTTATTAATCCCTCTTGGATTATAGATTTTATTTGTGTTGACCTTAATCGTTTATACAGATCTTTGGTAACCTTGACCGTCTCAACTTCTATCCAATACAGTGTAATCTCGGAAATCGGAACTAATTTCTGCAGGGAGGGGGGAGGGAGGTAGGGATGTTCGGATCACTGATAAGTTTGGATAACTCTAAGTATTAGGAAAAATAGTTTAAAAAAATTCAGCAATATGAATAATTATATTTATTTTTACATTTTTTTTTTTTGAAAATTATTTAATTAAGCATTTAATGTCATCAGGGTTGATAATAAAAACTTAATCGATGTGAAAATCATTGTTTTATCGATTTATTTTAACTTTTCGGATTTCTTCAATATTAAGGCCTATTAATATGTTTTCATAGATGTAGTAATTAAAAACTTTTACGTAGATTGAATTGAAAATGTTAATAAGATAGCATTTTAAAAATTATTAGCAGCGATTTTAAAATGGATATAATTTTTTACACATCTGAAAACATAAAAAGACTATGGATAAGTAAGAAATCCAAAAAAATAAAATCCCTAGTATTTTTAATTTCTCCACCTCAGGAGCCTAAGGAGCCTGGTATCACGCCAGCGATGACTTAGGAGTTTTAGAGAAAAAAAGTTCTGTCACGCCAGAGCTGAACAGCAAAGTGTAAAAGAAAATAACATTTACGTTCAAAATACTTTTATTTTATAAAATAAAATGATACAAATTTGTTTTAAAGTAACGGAAAAAAATGAATAATTTTGAGGAACTTTTGGTTTGACTGTTGAAGTTTAAAATTTTTTTTTTAAAAGTTATTTTCTTTCACATCACCAGTAATGCTTAGCGATAATTTAATTTGTTAAAACTATTACATTGTTCATTTATAAATAAAAAAATAATACTCTTTGTATGAATTTGTTTAAAACGTATCAAAAAAAAAATGAGTTCACCAACAAAATTTGTATTATACATATTTTTACTATTAATTAAATTAGTTTTACAGGATCAAATGATTTATACAATAATGAGGTGGAGATAGTTGACCGTAGATATATAAGAGGAGAAGATGTTCGGGGTGTACGGTCAGCAGAAAAAAAAACACAAATAAACAAACGAATTATTTATTTGTGCCGACGTTTCGACCTAATTTTCAGGTCTTCATTAGGGCAATAAAAACAAAAAGACAACATTATCATTCATATCATTCAATATCATTCAGAGAGAAAAAAATAAAATAAATAATAGACTAAAAAATTTGGAAATCATTTATTATTATTATTTCAAAATTTTAATTTTTCTAATTGAAAAAATGATTAATTTCGCAATTGATTCTTTTTTTATCCCAGTAAAATTTACTTTAAGCATTCTGTGAGTATTGTATCTCATTACTGAATACTAAGTGAAATCAAGTGTGCAGTTTCTCAACATTATTAATTTTTTTTCTACTTCCTTTAAAACAAGTAATTATCTTTTTACTTTATAAAATTCAAACATTTTGAATTTAAATTATATTTCCTTGAACCCTTTGCTGTTTTGAGGTCAGCTCTGGCGTCACAAAGGTTTATTATTTGCGTTAATTATATTAATATATCAGCAAATAACAAATAATAAAATATCTGGCTTGTCTTTTAGCTGTTGTGGGGCTTTATGTTTTGGTAGATTTTTATACACTATTTCGCACCACGTGTTTACCACATTCTCTCCTACCAACTGTTTTGTGCGTATTGTATTGATTATAGTGAATGACAAATAACGAAGACGGGTTGGTAACAATTGTACCAAATACACTGTTTTTTTTTCTGTCGTGGTCATTGAGTAAATAATTGAACTATTATATAAAATAACAAATAATAATTTAATGAGGATTCTTCTTAGCCTTGGGTGGGGAAGTCGAAGTTTTGTCACCATCGCGAGTAGGCAAAGCAGAACGTCAAGAGATCTCTGCCGCATCACTGTTTAATGTTTTATTGTAATATTTTAGGTAAACGCAATGTAAGACTTATCTGGGTTTAGTGATGTGTAATAAACTAAAAATTTATCACTTGTCCTCCATCTAATATTAATTATCCTTAGTATGCTTATTGCTCCAGAAGTACTACAATAAATTGTTCATTTGAAATAAATCACCTACACGTTTTTAAATTTTACCTTTCAAAATTTTCTAGATTTTAGGTTATCTATATGTATAATAGTATACAATAAATAATAATATAATATAAATAAGTAATAAAATATTGCAAAATATTTACTATAAGTTTTGGTTTTATTGCGTTTCCTGCGATTCTCTCTTGGACAGAAGCATATCACGTTTCTGAGGACTTACATAGAATATTGATGTGAAGATATCCTTGGTTGCAGAAAAAGAATCTCTTTGATGTTATTTCAGTAAATTGCGTACGCGCAATGTTTACAATTCACAGATCCTTTACGACTAATGAGTCACAAAAGATCCGTTGGCAAAACTAGATATCCTTTATCATCAATTAAATCATGATAAATAGCAATAATGAAGTAATAATATTTGTTGAAGGTTGGTGTTGGTTTTTTTTAGAAATATTTACATAACGAATTCATTTTTTTCACTATGCAAGATGTGTCAGATTAAGAATACTTATGAATTTATCTTAAATGTTATTTCCACTTTTATATATTTAATCACTTTTATTTTCTATCTCATTCAGACCAAGTCTAAAATGTTGTTTGTTTTGTTTTACAGGTGAGAATCTTATCATCGTGTTGTTTTCGGAACCCATGAGGTATTATTATGTTATTATAGCATGTATAAATTAAATACTTATGAACTTATATAAAAATATTTATAAACATACTTTCATAAGTTTTTAGTGAATAAGCATAGTTGCGATCTGCTATAAAAATATTTCTTCCTCCTCATTTTACACTGATTTTAACCCGATATCATACATGACTTTTTAATTTTGCAATAAAATTATTTAGTTTCGTAAACGTCACTTCGGCAGAGGTATGCCCGATAAAAAAACTATCGGACTAAAAAAGATGATAACATTTTTAATCACGATAAGTTTATTCAAAATTATGAAAATTTAAATGTTTAAAATTACGAAATAAATTTTTAGTGGTACTATTAGTCGAAAAAATAATTTTTCTTATAAATATTTTTTTTTAATTTAAACTTTTTTATTTTAAAACAATTGTCGTTAGCCGTGGAGAAATAAAAGACTTTTTTTTCTTTTTTTTTTTACTTGATAATTCTGGAAGCAATTGAATAATTATTTTCATACTTATAGCTCTTATTCCTACTGCTGAAATGCATTTTAAAGTGTATGGATCTTAAATTATTTTATTGTAATTTTTATAGTTCAATATATAATATAAGAATTAAATTCTTTTATCTTTGAATTTCGAATAGGAATTATTATTTTTCCTTTATAATAAAACGCTTTGACACAAAATAATAATTTCTGAATGAGGGTAGTGGTGAAAAAATTTTTTATACAAATAATAATGTATAATTCGATAAAGATTCGAAAAATAATAAAATCTGAGATGAATTAAAAATAGATAAATAATTAAAAAAAAATAAAAATAAAAATAAATAAATTTATAGTCTTTTATGTGATTATTAATGACGCAAATGTGAATGTAAAATATTATCTTTCCTTTTGTCGTATAGTATTAGCTCTGAGACTAACGATTAAAAAATTAGTTGTCGCGATTATTTTTGTGTCTAAAAATTTAATATTAAATCGAATAATTTAATTAATAATTATTAATTTTTGTATTGTATCTTTTTTAAAAAATATTAAAACAATTTCCTGTCATTTCTTTATATCTGATCTGAATTAAAAAATAATTTCAGTTTTTAAAATTTTTAATTAGTCCATGTAATAAATAATGCCTTTATTGTATAAACATAACAGCCTTCCCAAAAATGTGGATTAGGTAGGCCATTAGCAGTGGCTGGTCCTAGAAATAAATTTATTGGCACCTGAACTGCGTAAAGGATTATAAACAATCGGAATGCGGTGAGTTTATATTTAGAAACGTGGTTTGAATTCGGCCGATACCAGACCTCTTTCTTACACCTGAAGGCTGGACTTGACTTCTATATTTATCAGTGGTCGAAGGATGTGTCCTTTGACAATAGAACATCGTACAACATTGTCGTAGATAGTGGCACCTTCTCTGAGGTTATGTTTCAGGGTTACAGGGGTAGTCAGGATGTATGTTTATGTTTGGATGATGTATTGCCGAACTATGTTATGTAAAACATTTAAAAATAATTTAAATAAAAATTAATTAAAATGGCGAATAAATAAATATGTAAAAAAATAAGTGTGTACTGTTATATTTTTAAAATTGGTTATTAAAGTAAAAAAAAAAAAAATTTTCAAAAAAATTAATAATAAGCAAAATATTTCTTTTTAGCGTCACTAGCATAAAATTTAATCTTACAACAAGCAGTTAAATATCACATAAAAATCATCGCAAATTTGTAAAATTGTATTACATATTTATCAATTTATTGTAGTAATTTATTCTAAAATTTTTAAACAGAGATGAATATGGTACTGAACGGCAATATACATAAATAAAAATACATGAGACTTTCAGATGAAGTAAATTTAAATAAAAATACAATTAAAACATTGTAGTGTATACAAAATAATTCAAAAAAATATACATACTAATTTATTCTTGTATTTAATATCTTTTTTTAGTTCGTTTTTAATAACCCTTTTTTATTAATAATTGATAAGATAAATGACAAAACGTGCATACTAATGAAACTGTGTTCATAAATTCGTTCTAGTTGTAAGAACCGACTCTCTTGTAATGGGTGTGAATAAAAATTTATAGAAAAAAATCAAGGATACATTATAAATTAATAAACCATTTAAAAAAAAAACAAATATTGAAGTAACATTAACGCATCAAAATATGTTTTTTATTATAATTTTATTTCCCAATCATTTTTTTGGGGTAGCTCATATTTTAGGAAAATCCGGTTGTTGGAAAAATTTATATTTTGACACTTTTAACACATTTTTGTAAGAACTGTCCTACCTATACCTCATTGAGAGCACGTATATTGTACTACTTCATTGTTAGTTGTTATTAATGGCAGTAAACAGAAACTTTGCCACAAAATCCAAATCTTCCGACAGCCAAATTTCCATAAGCTACGCCCTCCCCTAGAAAATGTCCGGAAAATTAACTCTAGCTTTATGGCAATACGAAACGTTTTTGCTAACGATACCTAATAATCAGATCTCATCCTTTCGAAATTAATTACAACCTCTAAATATTATTTAAAATTATTTGTTAATGAATATCCCTTGAGTCATTGTTATACTGGACTTGATGATATTTAGTTGATCCTAAATGTGCAATGCGGAACTAACCAGGCGTGAAATTGTTTTCTATAAGCTATATTAATTTTTTATAGAATTTTATTTCGCAACTCAAATCCAAGGAACATTGTTCCTCTTTAGGTATCGAGCCTTAGTTTTCGTTATCGATGTAGCTTATAAAATAAAAAAAAGAGAACACTTTGGTGGATTTTGTATACCAGACCTCTTCTTCCTGACATAGTCAATCTATCTTTAAGAATTTACGCATATGGGCTTTCCAATCTAGCTCCTATAGATCGAATCGGAGTACTCCCTTTGTACTCCATTTAGCAAATCTTCTTTCTAGGATGCGGTGTTGAAATCTCGGTAAGACTTATTCTTGGCTCGCAATATCCTATGATTGGATCTTACCTTGAAATAAAGTTATAGAGCTACATTTAATAATTAGTCGCCAAAACTAACTCGTTATTTGGATTCGACTATTCCAAAACGGTTTATTAAATTTTCAAACTTTCCTTCAAATTTCGAGAATTCTTAGGTAATCTAAGCTACCATCGATACCTAGATGTGAATATCTGGCCAGGATATGCTTTGACGAATGCTATCCGCATCAGGACTGACGATCGATCTTGAAAGGGCAGTGCGACGCCATTGTTCTCAGCATGAGACGCAGTGGATCGAATCGAGCTTGTTAAAGTTGCAGATCACTTTCCTCCTCAGTCCCATGGCGCACTGTGAAAGTAGTTGCGGATTTTTCTTATGCTAATTGCTTTGCGGGTTCGACCACCTCCCACGCCATTCCATAAATCCGAAAGGTATTCGTATGTTAATGGGTCGGCGAATTAAGCTTTGTCTCAAAGGACATTGCTTCTAACGGTGGGGGTTCTTTGTTGCTGCTAGCTCTCTCTGCGTCGTCACGTTCGAATAACTCAGCCTAACTGTTTGCGTTACAATGTTTCTAATCTGCCAAGCAATAGAATCGCTTATAATGCTAACTTTCTGAAATTTTAGGAAGATTTGTGGTGTGTAACAGTTTAAAATTTCTGTAATCAATTTCGAAAATGGAGGAAAACCAAAACATACGATCCTAACAAAATACAATGATTATAAATAATTCTACAACACGATATTTGGCCAGAGGATTGATTTTAAGTGGTTTCATAACCATCTTCCTGGTCATTTATGACATACGCGGGGGGAGGGGGAGGGGAGAGGAGTTGATCCACAGGTTATCACCCTATTCTAACCAGGTGGATCAAGTTTCCATTTCGTGGGTCTACCACAGAAATAAAAGTCGAATCTCCAGGCCGGATTCAAACCGCCACGGCGCCGCTATTGTCACGAGCCAGACATAGTTGGCGCAACTCCCCGCTTGGCTACGAACGGCCCAGTGGCTGTATATCTATGGCTCAGCTCTAATATTAATAGGTTTTAAAAATTATGCCAGATCCATACCAGTAGAACCACGCCAATAGTATATCGTATTGGTGAAAGCATTGGTGCTTTACGTTGATCGATAACGAGTCTTTTTCCGAAATATCACCAAGATTGGTCAGTACCATTCCCGAACGTCTTGGTTCCATTTACACTAGTGGCGTAACATTTGCTCAACAGTTTCTCTGTTTTACCTATATAAATAATATTGAACTTATCTATGATTTGTAAATTTATAACTTATGGTCGTTAACTGGATTAATTGTTTATTCATGCGTTATTAATTTAGCAATTAGTTACCTATTCTTCATTTATTAGAAAACATTTTAAGTCAAAAAATTAGGAAATGACATTTTTATTTATAAATGCAGCAGCAATAAATTAACTTGAAACAAAATATACAATATATAGTAATGAAAACATTTATGAATAATGTATAATTTATATTAATGAAATCATATTAGTTTCTCAAAATTGGTAATCTAGTATTGAGCGTAAATTGAACTAATAGAACATTAAGCATTAGTAAACTTATTTCAAATATAAGTAGAAATATAATTAAAATATGGATTGTGAACTTTGCAAATGATACGAGCACAAATTTCTAATTTGTAAAAATTGTACGCAAAATACCTAATTTCGGTTTACTACAGTTTTGATGTTTTGAAAAGCGATGTATTATAATTAAAAGTGATATAAAACTAAACCGATGAAAATTAATGAATCAAGAATCACAGAATCCGGTCAAATCCTAAAACTTTCTTTAATTTTCTCGGCAATAAGATGTTTACACTTAGGTCTGTGAATTAGAACATCGATATGATAATATATTTTCTATTAGTGCAAATAATTTATAAAAAACACATGGCAAGCGGTTCGGCTCCATACCATTGCCAAATCGTTAACTAATACCGATGCTCTCCTTTGTTTACTCATACACTACTTATAAATTCAGCAGTGCTACTTTGTTACAGACTATATTTTTGTTTTATACTAGTAGATCCGGCAATGCCTCGCTATTGCTACTAGTACAAGAGCCAGGAAGAAAAAAAGGCAGTTATCTCACCCCAATTTTCAATTACTTTAATGAAAGCTATGTATAATTACTAGTCAAAACTGATGAGTCTGCCAAGTATAGGTAGGGGGAATAAAAAATGGTGGCTGTTTCAAAGCGATAAAAAACATTAATTTTTCATTCGGAGCTCTATATCATAAAAACTACCAACAACACTAGAAAACCTAAGAGAACATTATTTAAAGAAGAGTACATTTGCTGAAATATTAGCCCCGAAAGAGCTATTTATGCCCCATAGTTCACGAAATATAGCTTTTTAAAAAGCAAAATTTCTTAAAAATCTACTGAAAGATTAGTAGTTAGTTAATTTGTTTTGAGAAATCTATATCTCAGGAACTATGTGACGTCTATTAGCACTCAAATTAAAGCTAGTATAATGGACTATCCAGAAGTTTATGACCTTTACCTTCGTAGGAACAGTAGTTTTCATGATATATCCTAAAATAAATTGATTTATAGTTGTTCAGACAATACGTTTGATTTATGAAAAACTTCATTTAAATGACGTTCTTTTAGATTTTCTTGTGTTGTTCTTATTTTCTAAGATATAGAGCTCCGAATGAAAAATTAATTTTTTTTATCGCTTTCAAACAGCCGCCATTTTTTATTCTCCCTACCTATACTTGGCAGACTCATCAATTTTGATTAGTAATTATACATAGTTTTCATCAAAGTAATGAAAAATAGGGGTGAGATATTGCCTTTTTTCTCCTCTTGGGTTCTTCTACTATAACCTTTGGGAATGCACTATGCACGTATTAAATGACCAAAATTGACTCTGATATCAATTTAGTTTAAATTAGACAATTTACGTACGTACATATTATAATAATTATGGCTGCGTAATTTTAAAAAAAATGTAAGTGTTATAGAATTAAAATTTTAAATAGATTATCAAAATAAGTAATATTCACTTTTAATCATCCACTAAGAAAAATTTATTCAAAAGGCCTCACCAAAAATTCCCCAGGCCTACACGAGGACGGTGCGAACCAGATCGATAAACTATCAGTCACCACTTTGGCTGATGGCACTAGTATGGTCTTTTATAATTGAAACTAGTAGAAAAAAACAATTTAGAGATATCAAATTATAATAAAAAAATAATCTGTTTTGATCTTCAACTTTTTGACCATGTGGTTAAGGTAATATGTTTCCGAATTGAATTTTATATTGAGTTTTTTTTTTAAATTTAAATTAATTTTATTAAAACTCATGACCAATAAGAAAAACTTTAAACATGCCATATTTTTGTTAATAAATTTCTGATTTCAATATTCTATTTTGTATGAGAAGTTTGGAAGTGCAGTCAGAGTATAACACAAATAAGTTAAAAAAAACTATTGCCAACGTTTCGGCTAGAATTTATAGCCTTCATCAGGGCTAAGAACAAAAAAAATATGGTAATTACCATTGAATAAAAGATATATAGAAAGACTAAAGTTTATCTACATATATTCATTATGTATAATTATTTACTTTAATCATTCTTTATATCCTTTATTCTCTGGTTGTTATCTTGTTTTTTGTTCTTACCCCTGATGAAAGGTAGGAATTCTGGCCGAAACGTTGGCACTTATAAATCTCCTCATATATATTATCCACGGTCTACTCAACTATCTTCTCATGATTATTTTATTTTATATTTGGTTGAGAATTTATTTATCCATTCAAATAACAAGTTTAAGTCCCACATAGCTGTGAATGTGAGTAGAGAGAATACGGGCGAGCTGGGACACTTCCGTGAGGAGCCAATCAGAAGCCAGCATTTTGATGACGTCACACATGGCGGGAGATTTGAATT
>NW_027110129.1:0-257 GCF_000696795.3 Halyomorpha halys
CGGTCAATCAATAATCTTCCAGTATGTCCAAATATATAATCGTAATAAAATTGGCTCTAAAAGATCATAAAAATGCCCATTCAAAATGTCTGCAAAAATATCCGAAATCCATTATTTAAAGAAAAAAGCTTTTAAACTTTTAATAAATTATGGATACTGCTTTTTTCTCCTCTTGTGCTCTTGTACTAGTATAAGTTGAATTTGTCGCAATGTTTCACAACTGCTAAAAGATAAATATTTGTGTTATATAAGAAGAT
>NW_027110129.1:3459-8772 GCF_000696795.3 Halyomorpha halys
AAAATTTCTATCCATTTTAGTCTCGACACAATTTATTTTTCTTATAAGTTCGACGTTTCGGCCAATCTGGCCATCCTCAGGGACAATCATAATACAATTTCGGCATTATATGATTTAAAAACTCAACAATTTCTATAAAACATTAGGTAAAACATATTTTTTTTAATTAATAAGTATATCCTACATTATGTCTAATTACCTAATTAGTCAATATTCACATTAAAGCCATGTGCCAAAATTAAAATTCATTTATCACAGTCACTATTTGTCAAAATCTGGGCAGAATAACCTGCATGAAGTTGAGTTTTTAAATCATTTAGTTCTAAAATTATATTAAGATTGTCCCTGTGTATGGCAGGATTGGCCGAAACGTCGGACTTTTAAGAAAAATAAAATGTGTTGAGACTAAAATGGATAGAAATTAAATTATTTATTTTAACAAAATATTTTCTTGTTTATTTATGTTCTTCTTAGCTGACCGCACTCCGCCCTCTCTAATCAGTAATCAACGGTAAACTATCTACAACTCATAAAAATATATTTTTATTTTTAAAAGTAAAAATTCGTTTTAGTAAAGATAACTAATACATTAAGTAAGTGGAGAAGACCGAGGGAGGGGGGAGAGGTGCGGTCAGCAAATAAACAAAAACTAAGAATTCGAGCCGACGTTTCGACCTGAATTTCAGGTCTTCACTAGGGCTATAAAACAAAAAGAGATAACAACCATCATTCAAAGAAACATAAAAATTAAAAGAAATAATAAACTAACAAATTTGGAAATATCAGAGTTGGGCCAAAATTATTCGATTGACAACACGAATAAATTTTTATTCGAATAAAAATACGACCAAGCATTCCGAATACTTTTTTATTCGAATAACAATTTTATTTTATTTTTTACCATCTTTAATTTCTATTGTATGAAGGTCCCATTTCACATATTTAGACGAGTACAAAACGATAATGCTATCGTCTTAATATCCCATATCGATTTATTTTAATTTATTTTTTATTTCTAACACATAGGAACCAATTTTTAGGTTTTCGGATATCCAGTATATGAAAATGAAATCGTTTTTAAAATCACGTATAGATTTATTTTTACTTTTCTGATTTCTAACATGTTAGGATGCCGTTATACGTTTTGACGAATGCAGTATATGACAATGATATCGATTTTAAGATCGCGTATCGATTTATTTCTACTTTTCTGATTTCTAACATGTGAGGGTCCCTTTATAAGTTTCAATATATGCCAAAAACAAAAATGCTGTTTATTTTAAGATCGCGTATCGATTTATTTTTACTTTTCTGATTTCTAACATGTTAGGGTCCTTTTATAAGTTTCAATATATGCCAAAAACAAAAATGCTGTTGATTTTATGATTGAGTATCGATTTATTTTAACTTTCTTGATCCCAAACATGTTAGGGTACCTTTATATATTTTGAGATATGTGGAATATGAAAATAATATCGATTTATTTTACTAAGATAAGAAATCAGAAAAGTTAAAATAAATCGATACGCGCTTTTAAAATCGATAGCATTTTCATATTCTGCATATCACAAAACATAAAGAGGCTCTAACATGTTAGAAATCAATAAATTTAAAATTAATCGACACGTTTTGCGACCGCTTATCGATTAATTTTAACAATCAATAAAGTTAAAATAAATCGATACGCGATAATTAATTCGATAGAATTTCATATTCTACATATTCCAAAACATGTAAAGGGACCTTAACATGTTAGAAATCAGAAAATTAATAATAAATCGGTAGCATTTTGATATTCCACATATCCGAAAACATAAAAATGGACCCTTGTATGTTAGAAATCAAGAAAGTTAAAATAAATAGATACGTGATAATTAAATCGATAGTATTTTCATATTCTGCATATCCCAAAACATAAAAATGGACTCTTATATGTAAGAAATCAGAAAAGTTAAAATTAATCTATACGCGATCATAAAATATATGTATAGCTCTAAGACAAAAAATGTCTTTATACGCATACAAACGTATGGTGATGGTTCATCATTTGATTTTTTGGAATAAGAGATTATTTTTCTATAAAATGGACGAATTCAAATGGTTATTCGAATAGTTTTGCACGAAAAATTGATTATTCGTGTAAAATAATGACGAATAAAAAAGTATTCGAATGCTTAATCATATGTTTTCGTACGAATAGTTGATTATTAGAGTAGAAAATTCACGAATAAAAAAGCATTCGTCTCTCGTTATTCAAATAATATTTGCCCAAGTCTGGGAAATAACCATAACAATGAATTGAAAATAAAATAGTTCATTGATAATCATGGAATCAGACAGTAGTAGATTGATAACAGTGAAAGTTCAAATATAATATTATAGAGGTAAGAAGAAATGCGAAGGCTTGTCGGATTGTTCTAGCGTGTATCACATTCCAAGGTTAGGGAAAGTTTAATCAATTAATATACGAAGAGCTCAAATATTTATCTTTTAGAAGTTCTGAAACATTGCGACAAATTCAAGCCAACTTATACAAGTACAAGAAGACAAGAAGAGAAAAAAGGCAGTTATTTCACCCTAAGTTTTGTTATCTATGTTTTGGAAGGGACCGTTACTCATCTACAACGCCAGCCAGACTTCATTTTCACGACAGACATGAAGAAACTAAAGGAGTTGTGTAACGAAGTCCTTCTTTCGCCAGACGAACATATTATTATCTGTTAATAAATTTGGACAACTTACTTATTTTTTTAAAATTTTAATATCTTTATTGAAATTTACAACTGTACATTTAGTAAATATGATCTTATTTAAAATGGAGTGTTACAGGCGTGTAGAGCAACTACCCGTTGGTAGCACTCTAATGACATTTTACATTAGCTGGTCTCGTGGCCATCTTATTTTCAGGCGCCTCGGAGGATTGTCAGGAATGAAAGAGGATGCAAGGTTAGAAACTAGGGATTTTATAATGAAAGGATTGATATCTGGTTCGGGTTAGATCGGTTACATAGGGAACATTAAGGTCTTTATGTATGATTTTATTTGTGAGAAAGTAAGGAGCATTGAGTATTTTACGAAGGATTTTGTTACAATCCAAAATTCTTCGTAAAATCCTCAATGCTCCTTACTTTGTCACAAATAAAATCATACATAAAGACCTTAATGTTCCATGTGCAACCGATCTAGCCCAAACCAGATACCATCCCTTCTATTATAAACTTCCTAACCACTTAAACCCACTAGTTTCTAACCTTGCTTCCTCTTCCATTCCCAATAATCCTTCGAGGAGCTTGAAAAGAAGATGGCCTCAAGACCTTCTAATGTAAAAATGTTTTTAGAGTGCTACTACCAACACACTCTCTACATGCTAGTATCATACCATTATGATCTTACTTCAAATTTACTAGATGTATTATTATTATTTATTATTTACAGTTGTAAATGTCAATAAACAAATTTTAAAAAATTGATAAGTCTGCTAAGTATTGAGCAATTAAGAAACTTCTGTCAATGGAGCATTGAGGATTTTACGAAGGATTTTGGATTGTAAGGATTGAATACGAGAGGAATTCGAAGGTTTAGTGGAGCCCCAAAGCTCAACTCCAAATGTCCAGATAGGCCTTCTTACAGTCATGTAGATCAGTCTTTTGTAATGAGTTGGAAGTTTAGACCGTTTGTCTAGTAAGTGCTGTAATAGTCGGAATCTGCGTGCAGTTTCCTGTCTTTTCAGTCTTTTGTGAGGGTTCTAGGTTAGTCGTTGGACAACTTACTTAAAGATAAAATTTTCCAAAAATGATTTTAAGGTCAAAAACCCATTTTCTGAATTCATTTTTTCACATAACTCTAAATTTTTTATTTCAGGGATTGAAAAGTTAATACGTTGGGGGGAAATGTATTGAAAATATTTAGATTTTATAAAGTTGATTTACTAAATACACTTAACTGTGAAAACTAACCATCCAATAATAGGGAAGTAAGAACTGAAGTTTAAATTAATATGAAACGCCTGTTGAAGAGGTTCGATACTTAGGACTCCATCTTGACAAGAGACTTACTTGGAATCCACACACAAGACTGAGACAACAAGAAACTGCTCGTAGATTTCGATTGCTACAACACCTACTTGACAAACGCTCTAAACTTCCCATTAACTACAAAAAATTAATATACACTACGATAATCAGACCAATTTGGACATATGGAATTGAGCTCTGGGGCTCCACCAAACCATCAAATTCCTCCCGCATCCAATCCTTACAATGCAAAATCCTAAGTAAAATCCTTGATGCTCCTTATTACGTTACAAATAAACTCATCCACAAAGACCATAACATCCCATTCGTTGGAGATTTGGGCCAACATAAATGCGTCTTTTCATTCCAAACTCCTTATCCATCCAAACCCATTAGATCTCTCATCCTTAATAATCCCTGATCCTCCGAGGGGTCTGAAAAGAAGATGGCCACGGGACCTTCTAATTTAAATTAATGCTTGAAGTTCCACCAATGGGTGGTTCCTTCCCAAGATTTTCAAGTGTATATGAAACAGTCCACAGATTTACATATTGTATTTATTATTTATACAGTTGTAAATTACATTCAATAATTAAAAAAAAAATTAATATCGCTTTAGAGTGATAATCAGACACGTTGAAGTATGAAACATGTGACAAGACATGATGGCGAAGAGAGTAATATAGGGGAACACAAATTATAGACTTTCCCGGTAATGGCACGATTATCAAACCATTTCTACCACGAAGGTCCAAATAAGGGCAATGTGTCACACACCATGGGCGTGCCGTGGTCAATTAACCCAATTAGCTAAGAAGTTTTACAAATTAAAGTAAATCGAAATGAGTTTACTTATACTGGGAATGATATTTCCTAATAATAATTAAGGCTTAGCTAACACGAAGGTTCGATGCCGGTACCACCAAACGTACTCTACACACATCCATCCCAAATAGTACAAGCGTCGGGAACAAAAAAAAAAGGCAGTTATCCCACCCCAATTTTTGATTACTATAATGAAAACTATGTATAATTATTAGACAAAACTGATGAGTCTGCCAAGTATAGGTAGGGGGAATCAGAAATGGCGGTTGTTTCAAAACCTTAAAAAAACATTAATTTGTCATTCGGAGCTCTATATCTTAAAAACTACCAACAGCACTAGAAAATCTAAGAGAACATTATTTAAAGAAGAGTAAATTTTCTGAAATATTATCCGTAAAAGAGCTATTTACGTCGAATAGTTCTCGAGATATGGCCTTTTAAAAAGCAAAATTTCTTAAAAATCTACTGAAAGATT
>NW_027110129.1:9236-9632 GCF_000696795.3 Halyomorpha halys
ATTGACGCAATCCTTTCACCTACGCTCGATAACTTCACTTTTATTTTCTCGTCAGTTTCGTTTTCTTTAGTTGCCGCAAATCCTAAATACTTAAATCTATCTTTCTGTCCATATGCATTTCCTCTTATGGGGTATTCCTGCTATTTAGTTTGACATATTTTAAAAATAATTTAATTAGTATCCAGGTTAAGTCTAAGACAGTCTTTATTACTCCAACAACAGTCCAACGTTTCGGCCATTCTCAAGGACCATCTTAAATATAAATTTACACATTTATTAAATAAAACCAAAAATTGTATCCAATACTGTCTCAACACTTTATTTCTTACTGTTGGACTAGTATTTATTTGATAAATAGTTTGTTATATGGTGGTGTATTTTATATTGTTGATAATT
>NW_027110129.1:10567-13257 GCF_000696795.3 Halyomorpha halys
AACTTTTAATTATTTATCAACTTTACACTTATAGTATTCATAAGAAAGTGGTAGTGTTAAGTTGATATATAATTAAAAGTTTAGACTCTATAATAATTATTGATTCCTCTTAGCCAGATCGAACCAAATATTTCTAATTTTGACATTTGACTTTTGGCACTAGGATAACTTTGGTGGAGTTTTTAAAGTAGTATTGTTGCAATTAGGTACTGCAAAAAAACAAAAAACAAAAATAAAACGATAAGGTATATAACTCGTAATAGGTGAATGCTTAATCGAGTACCTCTCAATTTGTTTTTTCATTCCAAGACTTGGCCATTTAAATGGGAAGATCGAAGAAGAAGGAGAAGAAGCTTAAATGACTAAGAAAAAAAAAAAATAAAATTAATTAAAATAACACTCGTACTTAGTAGATAAGCCTGGCGTATGTATACTTCGATATGACGTCATAGCTGAGCTCAAGTAAAACAGTTTCCGTTCAATAGTTACAGTTTTTCAAAAAACCAACATTTCATAAAAAATATACTGAAAAATAGTAGCTAGTTAATTTATTGTGGGAAATCTTGATCTCATGAACCATGAGACTAAAGATGTCTATTAGCACTCAAATTAAAGCTAGTTTAATTTAACGTAGGAACCATAAGACGTAAACTATTTAACGTATAGTTATATACTATAGCTCTTTTAGGGCTCATATTTTAGAAAATTAACTTTACGTTAATCCTCCGAGGCGTCTGAAAAGAACATGGAATCCACATACAAGACTGAAACGACAAAAAACTGCTCGTAGATTTCGATTGCTACAACACTTACTTGACAAACGCTCTAAACTTCCCATTCACTACAAAAAATTAGTATACACTACGATAATCAGACCAATTTGGACATATGGAATTGAGCTCTGAGGCTCTACCAAACCATCAAATTCCTCCCGCATCCAATCCTTACAACCCAAAATCCTACGTAAAATCCTTGATGCTCCTTATTACGTTACAAATAAACTTATCCACGAAGACCTTAACATCCCAATCATTGCAGATTTGGCCCAAAACAGATATACGTATTTTCATTCCAAACTCCTTATCCATCCTAAGGCATTAGTTGTTAATCTCTCATCCTTAACAATCCCTGATGATCCTCCGAGGCGTCTGAAATGAAGTTGGCCACGTGACCTTCTAATTTAACTTAATGCTTGAAGTACCACCAATGGGTGGTTCCTTCCCAAGATTTTCAAGTGTATATGAAACATACAACATATTTACTTATTGTATTTATTATTTGTACAGTTGTAAATCAAATTAAATAAATTTAAAAAACAAAAAAACTTTACGTTAAATGATGTCTTATTAGGTTTTCTACTGATGTAGGTGGTTTTAAAGATATAGAGCTCCGAAGAAAATAATTTTTTTTTTTTAAAGTTTTGAATCAGCCGCCATTTTTGCAGCATGGTCTGACTGGGAGACTCAAGTTCGTCATTGGCAATAGATGATTAAAAAAAGAACTATAAAAGTTTTCATTAGATAATATCGATTTTTTTTTGCACGGGCTCTCGGACTTAATATATCGATTATTTGAATCGAAAAAACGTGTTCGAGATATCTCCACATTTTTATTTATTTTTTTAACATCGTATTCCAGAAATATATTTATTTATACTATAAGTCTTTATTATTTTTTTTAAAACAGAATATGTTGTTCTTTCATGATAAAGGTGTTTTTTTTAAAAATATATAATAGGGATATTCATGATCTTTAGTTTAACATGTTAAAGCGTGTTAAATGAAGAAATATTTCCTTTTTTACCATGTTAAAACGATATAACATATAACATGGTTGAGAGTCAGTTGATAGGTTTGCTAAATGGAGAATGACGTCATACAACAGACCAGTTTGTGTTTTGATTATCTTAGTAATGTTTTGGACGTTTTTAAACAAAACAAGAAAAGTAGCCAAACTTTCACATAATTTTCTACTTTAGCTTAATGACAAGTGTTTATTGGCTACTAACTCCGAGGGCTCAGAATCGAATCGAAATCGAACAGAATCGAATAATAAAAATCAGAGGTATTATCTGAAGAAGATAGTTGACCGTAGGAAGATAGGCCAGATGGCGGTTAATAAAGCTATCAAAATAGAAACTGAGTTCTCATCTTAGTTTCTATCTGACAGCACCGACGAGGCCTAGTAAAGTGAGGCGAAACGTGGGTTAACAATAAATAGTTCTCTTTTACTATTTTGTTATCTTTATTGACCGCCACCCTGACTATCTTCCTACAATTATAGGCATTAACATTATCAAATAATCAATATAAGACACTTTCCAAAATTCCGGATTGCCTTAACGAAATGAATGTAGAACGAAAATAATTATTATATAACGAAAATGAAAAAAGAAAAAATGTTTCTTTCTTCGTTTGACGATTTACTTGGTAACATAAATTGATAATGAAGTAATCGATGTTTGGATATCATCATGTTATCAGACGTAAACTTAGTGATGCAGGTACAATTGCGCAAATGTATAGATAAGGTATTTGTATTATATTGTTAAGCCACGGACTGCATAGAGAAGATATAAATTAAAATAGATTAAGATATATATCCTTTTGATAGTGTTATTATAGGTATCTCGAGAATAACTCCTCTTTGATACGATTTCCCATTTTATCTATCTTAGTATTATGTTATTT
>NW_027110129.1:13307-14456 GCF_000696795.3 Halyomorpha halys
TAAACGTCATAAACTACTTTATAGCTCATTAAACTAGCTTTAATTTGAGTGCTAATAGACATCTGTACGTCAAATGGTTTTTGAGATATAGATTTTTCAAAATAAATTAACTAACTACTGATCTTTCAGGACATTCCAGTCAACATTTATATGAAATGTTCCTTTTTAAAAAGCTATATCTCGAGAAATGTTTAACGTAAATAATTAGGGCTCATATTTTAGCAAATTTACTCTTCTTTAAATTACGTTTTCTTAGGTTTTCTTATGTTGTTCCTACTTTTTAAGATATAGAGCTCCGAATGAAAAATTAGTGTTTTTTTAAGGTTTTGAGACAGCGGCCATTTTTTAATCCCCCTACCTATACTTGGCAGACTCATCAGTTTTGACTAGTAATTATACATAGTTTTAATTAAAGTAATAAAAAATTCGGTTGAGGTAACTGCCTTTCTCCTCTTGGGCTCTTGTACTAAAAGCCGAACTACCAGATCAGTATTGACGCAATCCTTTCACCTACGCTCGATAACTTCACTTTTATTTTCTCGTCAGTTTCGTTTTCTTTAGTTGCCGCAAATCCTAAATACTTAAACCTATCTTTCTGTCCATATGTATTTCCTCCTATGGGATATTCCTGCTATTTAGTTTGACATATGTTAAAATAATTTAATTAGTATCCAGGTTAAGTCTAAGACAGTCTTTATTACTCCCACAACAGTCCAACGTTTCGGCCATTCTCAAGGAGCATCTTAAATATAAATATACACCTCAAATAAAAATATTTAAGAATTTTTTGCAGGCTATTCTGTCCAGGTCATTAATATCAGTCAAATCTCCCGATTTTGTCGCAATTTCATTAATTTAATAAACTTTTAACTATAGATCAACTTTAAACTTATGGTGTTAGTGTTAAGATGATCTATAATTAAAAGTTTAGATTCTATAATAATTATTGATTCCTCTTAGCCAGATCGAACCAAATATTTCTAATTTTGACATTTGACTTTAGGCACTAGGATAACTTTGGTGGAGTTTTTAAAGTAGTATTTTTGCAATTAGGTACTGGAAAAAAAACCATAAGTTATGTAATTCGTAATTGCTTAAATGAGTACTGCTGAATTTATTAATACATAACAACTATAAATCATTTTATTT
>NW_027110129.1:14506-16860 GCF_000696795.3 Halyomorpha halys
ATACGATTTCCCATTTTATCTATCTTAGTATTATGTTATTTACTAATTCATTTATTGAATTTAACTATATGCCAATATTTTTAGCGGATTTTATGGGTAACAGTTAGTACAAGAGCCCAAGAGGAGAAAAAAGTCAGTTATTTCACAGCAGTTTTTGATTACTTTAATGAGAACTATGTAAAAATTTATTAGTGAAAATTGATGAGTTTGCCAACTAAATAGGTAGGGGGAATAAAACATGGCAGCTGTTTCAAAATGTAAATAAAAATTGGAAGATCGTTGATTGACCGTTTGTATTAATGAATGGAATATGGTCCGGGTGCGGTAAAAAAAACTCAAATAGTAGAATTATACTATTTTATTGATCCAACGTTTCGCCCCACGTTGCAGGGCTTCGTCTGGGCTAAAAAAGAAAGGGGTAGATTGCAGAGCTAAAGAAGCCCTGCAACGTGGGGCGAAACGTTGGATCAATTAAAATAATATACTAATTTACTATTTGAGTTTTTTTGACCGCACCCGGACCATATTCCATTCGTAAATAAAAATAAATTTTTTGTTCGGAGCTCTATATCTTCAAAACTACCAACAATACTAGAAAACCTGACAGAACTTTATTTAATCAGAGTAAATTTGCTAAAATATGAGCAAATAAAATATTTACATTCAATAGTTCATTCATTTCAACATTTCATTAAAAATTTACTGAAAAACCAGAAGTTTTATGTGCAAAAATCATATTCATATGCGAATAACATAATAACTACTACCCCTAGTAAGTTACATTACCTCTATTCTGAGTGCTGGCAGACATACGTCTTATGGTTCAAAAAATTTATCCGAACAACTAGAAATTAATATTTTGTTAAATTTATTTTGGCAAATATCATAAAAAACTACTATTCCTACTGTGATAAACGTTTAAAGCACATTTAATTTCAGTGCTTTTCGACATCTGTAGGTCGAATGGTTTTCGAGATATATATTTCTCAAAATAAATTCTGCCAAGTACATAGAATAAAAAATAGTAGATGTTTCAAAACGTTAGAAAAATATTTTTTTCATTCGGAGCACTATATCTTCGAAAATACCTACAACACTAGAAAAACTAATAGAATATCACTTAAAGTAGAGTAAATATGATAACCATCACACTAAAGATGTCTATTAGCACTTAAATTAAAGCTAGTTTAATGTAATTGTAATAAGACGTAAGCTATTTAACGTATAGTTAAATACTATAGCTCTTTTAGGGCTCATATTTTAGAAAATTAACTTTACGTTAAATGATGTCCTATTAGGTTTTCTACTGATATAGGTGGTTTTAAAGATATATAGCTCCGAATGAAAAATACATTTTTTTTTAACGTTTTGAATCAGCCTACAGTTTTGTAGCATGGTCTGGCTGTGCACTCTTAATTTCGTCATTGGCAATGCAAGAAAAAAAAAATTATATCAAAGTTTGTACAAGATAATATCGATTTTTTTTTATTACATCGATTATATGAATCGAAAAAACGTGTTCCAGATATCTCGACATTTTTATTTTTTTTAACATCCTATTCCAGAAATATATTCATTTATACTATATGTCTTTATTATTTTTCTAAAACAGAATACGTTGTTTTTGAAGAAGTTCGTCGGGGGGGGTGCGGTCAGCAAAGAACAACATAAATAAACAAAACCATATTTATTTATTTATTATAATATGGTTTTGTTTATTTATGTTGTTCTTTACTGACCGCACCCCCCGACAAACTTCTTCAAGCATTAATCTACGGTCAACTATCTACACCTCAATAAGAATACGTTGTTCTTTCATGATAAAGATTTTTTTTTTAAATATAATAGGGATATTCATGACCTATAGTTTAACATGTTAAAGCGTGTTAAATGAAGAACTATTTCCTTCTTTTACTACCATGTTAAAACGATATAACATATAACATGGGTGAGAGTCAGTTGATAGGTTTGCTAAATGGAGAATGACGTCATGCAACAGGCCAGTTTTTGTTTTGATTATCTTAGTAATGTTTTGGATGTTTTTAAACAAGACAATCAGTAGCCAAACTTTCACATAATTTTCTCATTTAGCTTAATAACAATAAGTTTTTATTGGCTACTAACTCCAAGGGCCCAGAGTCGAATTCTGACCAAATTACCCCCTTGCACAACTGTTGGATAAGTAACAATACCAAGTTAAAAAGCATTGCACTCCTTAATTTTTCTTTTTTTAGGGGCAAAATACATTATATCCCACAGAGATTTAAAAATTGTCAAGTATAGTTCTTTTACCCAATAAAATTATGGTTTAAAAATTTCAAGTTGATAATTAAAAGGATCAATAATTATTTTTA
>NW_027110129.1:16910-21751 GCF_000696795.3 Halyomorpha halys
TAACTATATGCCAATATTTTTAGCGGATTTTATGATAACTGGATAACAGTTAGTACAAGGGCCCAAGAGGAGAAAAAAGTCAGTTATTTCACAGCATTATTACCCCCTTGCACAACCGTTGGATAAGTAACAATACTAAATTAAAAAGTTCTGCACTCCTTATTTTTTTAGAGGCAAAATGCATTATATCACAAATAGATTTAAAAATTGTCAAGTATAGTTCTTTTACTCAATAAAATTATGGTTTAAAAATTTCAAGTTGATAATTAAGAGGATCAATAATTATTTTTACAATAATATCAATATAATAAAATAAAATAAAAACTACTATGCCTCAAATGATAAAAGCAAAGATCAATAAATTTCTTATTGAGCAATCCTTTCTTAGTTCTCTGCATAAAAGTGTCCGATTTATTTTAAGGAAAGTTCCTCTGAACAAATTTCACAATATCTTATGCATTTAAATCTTAGGTAATTCCAACGATAAAATATTCCTAAGGTGTTCAAAACACTTCTTAAGCAGTTTCATTATTCTATTGAACACACTGAACAATGGCAGGCCTTCAAAGGACGAAAAGACCATAGAAAATTTCTTCATCATGTACCATATTTGTACCTCGTCAACACATTTCACAAGCGTTGAAACATACACATCAGTTCTATCTCAAACATTATCAACACTCATTGGCCAATTTATATTTTTTTGTACCTTACACAGACCGGATATTTTAATTGAGCAAAGAAATAAGAAAACAAAAATATTTATACTGACTATTCAGAAGTCCTATTAAAAAAAAAAAAAGTTATTTAAAATATGTAGAAAAAGAAAATGAGAAATTTCTGATTTATGATAAGAGTACTATTTTCAGTTATGATCATTAAAAGATATCAAGAACCTTAATCGAACCAATTAATAACTAAACAAACAGTCTGTAAACAAACAATCAGATAAAGAAAAGAGATTTTTTTTTTTTACAAAACAAACAAAAAACAAAATCAATAGAAGATATGAGTAATGTGTAAGTAATTTTGTAAAATACAGTATTTAATTAATATACTTCTATAAGGAAATAAAATTTAAATGTATCAATGTTTTTGATATCACTTTTTAAGTAATAATACAAGAGTCCAAGAAGAGAAAATAGTTATATCACACTAATTAATGATTAATGATAACTATGTATAATTACTAGTCAAAATTGATGAGTCTGCCAAGTATAGGTAGGGAGAATAAAAAAAGGTGGCTGTTTCAAAACGTTAAAAAAAAAAAATTATTTTTCATTTGGTGCTCAATATCTTTAAAACTACCAACAAAACTAAAAAATCTAACAGACCATCTTTGTGAATGTAGAGTAGGTTCGCTAAATCTAAAGGGCTCATATCCCTAATAGAGCTATTTACGTTCTATAATACCCGAGGTATAGCTTTTTAAAAAGCAACAAAGTTGAATTTATTTTCAGAAATCTATATAAAACAAAAACAAAACAAAAACAAACAAAAAAAAAAAAAAAAGATGATAGTAAAGATTAAATAAACGTCGTGAAAGAATAAATATAAATAAAAATATTTCTTTGCTCATTCTTTCTCGACGTTTATTTAATCACTAATATCTTCAACATTTTTTGTTTTTGAATGAGGAGAAGATGGTTGGGGGTGCGGTCAATGAAAAACACTAATAAGTATGATTAACTTATTTTAATGTGCCAACGTTTCGGCTAGAGTTTCTAGCCTTCTTCAGGGCTAAAAACAGAACAAGATAACAACCACAGTAAGTATAGAAAAATTTAAAAAAAATAAAAAGAAAGTATAAACAGAATAATTTTACAAAATAGAATTAATAAAATGAAGTGATGAGAGAAGCGGGAAATAAAATAAAATGTAATATAAATGAAATAAAATGTATACATAGGTAATTGAAAAAGTGGGCAAAATAACATAATTAAGGAAATGAAATAAAAAAAAAAAAAAAATAAAAAAAATAAAGTTATACAATGCAAAGAAGTATGAACACATTAGTTATTATTAATTTAAAATTAAAATATGAAAAGAAAATGAAAATTGAGAGGATGAAAATATATGTAACAATAATAGATGATAAAGAGGCAAATTATAAGTATAGTGTAACGCGGGTAAGGAAAATGGATAAAAGTGGAGAAAATAAGGGGAAAGAGTAAAATAAAGAAAGGGGAAAGAAAATAAAAACGAACCTGTTCGCTGGAAGATCAAACGCCTAATGGAAAAACAGCGCTAATGGCGGTCAAACCCAGAATTAAAATTTTTGTTTTTGTTTTATATACGTCTCCTGTACTTTTTTAACGTTATATTTTACGTGTTTTTTTTTAAAATTTTATTCTTACCATTGTTACATATTTTTTTATTCTTATCATTATTTATTCAAGTTTATTTTATATTAATACTATTTTGTTTTCCTTACATTTATTTATACGTAATTTTCTTATCACTTAATTTTTACATAATGTTTATGCTACCTTAATTCACCTTATTGTTGTAATGTTCTTAGTTGTTTTTTTGTATCTTTTTAGTCCTGATAAAGCCCTGCAAAGTTGGGCGAAACGTCAGATATTAAAGTTATAAACTATTTGTTCTTTTTTAATCGCAACCCTGACCATCTTCGTATATTTAAAATATTAAATAATAAACTATCTTTAATTTGAGTGCTAATAGACATCTATACGTCATATGGTTTTTGAGATATAGGTTTTTCAAAATAAATTCACTAACTATGGATTTTTCAGTGCATATTTTAATAAAATGTTACTTTTAAAAAACGTATATCTTGAGAACCATTGGACGTAAATAGCTCTTTAGAGCTCATATTTTAGCAAATTTACTCTTCTTTAAATGACCTTCTATTATGTTTTCTAGTATTCTAAGTAGTTTTAAAGATATAGAGCTCTGAATGAAAAATTAATTTTTTTATAACGTTTTGAAACAACAACCATTGATTTATTCTTCCTACCTATAATTGGCAATATCATCAATTTTGACTAGTAATTACAGATACTTTTCATTAAAGTAACAAAAAATTGCGGTGAAATAACTAACTTTTTTTTCCTCTTCGGCTCTTATACTATAACTAAAACAAATTTTAAAAAAAATTATACTTAATTTTTTAAGTTATTTAAATATAGGAATTTTCATACATTGTTGAAAGTTCAATTTATATATCTTAAGTTCAAACAATTATAACAAATAAGGATTAACACCACATCAATAAAATTAGTTGAAGATTCCCATTTTTATTTTGGACGGTAATATTCTTATGTGAAGTAAGGGATTTCAAATGGAGTTTGGTTTACAATTTACTAATTTTGTAATTTTACTATGTAAGTAGTTTAAGAACAAAATAATCTTAAATTTTCTAAAATGTTTGTAATAGGACAAAAAAACTTTCACTTTTATGATAATATGTGAAACTAATGATTATGTCCGTTTTTCAAGAGTACAGAGCAGATTTTAACTAAATTAAACACCACCATTAAAAAGAGCAAGAAAAATCCATTAAAATAGCTATGCTATCTAGATTAGAATAGAAAAGTGGATATTGTTTGTTTTGATATAAAGCCACTCATATATCCCATGACTTGGTGTAAAGGTGGCCATTAATAATAATCTACCACAGCAAGATTCGAACCTGGTTCCTTGGAGTTAGTTAGCACAGTGCCTTACCTCTGAGCCTTGCCACTCCCACTTATTAATTTAATACTTTTAAATTAACCTCATTATTAGTTTTATTTCATAACTACATTTTACAACAGTCTATGCATTTATTATTATATAATAATGATATATATATAATAACAATATATACATTATTTTAATATATTATAATTATAACATTATTATAATATATTAACTAAATCATTAGTTATATCTCTGAAAATAATTTGAAAAATGTATAGCATTAGCTCATAAGACATTGCAGCCTCTACAATCCCTGAATAATTAAAAGTGTAATAAATAAATATTTTATTTTATTACTTTTCTATGTTATTTTAGCAATAACCGAGGACCATATTTGTTATACTTTACTAGATAAGTAGGAGGGACTTAAGAAGTTGCTAATACACAGCATACTGATCAGTCTAATATACCATATTAAATGGGATGATAAGGGAAAAAAAATCAATAAATCCCATTAAACAAAATTATATACAGAGCTTTTATTTATAGTTTGTAGGAAGATAGTCCAGGTGGCAGTCAATAAAGGTATCAAGTTGCTAATACACAGCATACTGATCAGTCTAATATACCATATTAAATGGGATGATAAGGGAAAATATATCAATAAATTCCATTAAACAAAATTATATACAGAGATTTTATTTAGAGTTTGTAGGAAGATAGTCCAGGTGGCAGTCAATAAAGGTATCAAAATGGTAAAAGAAAACTTTTTTTTTTAACCAACATTGGTTAAATGATTGAAAAAATTATAGTTATCCAACTTTTTGCCCCACTTTGCAGGGCTTCATGAAAAAAACAGAACAAAAAAAAAACAAGATATAAACATTATAGAGTTGACAGAACATTAAACTTTTAAAAAAATTAAAACAATTGTTGTGTTTATAAAGTTTAAAAAAAAATAATAATAACAATATAAATGTTTTATGATATGACGTGTGGTTTTTATTTTATTTGTTCTATCATTTTTTTTATATATTCTGTTAATTTTTGTTGTTTATTTGTATCTAATCAAATTCATTGTTTTATTTTATTTTTAAAAGTTTTGTAATTTCATCTCTTTTTTGTAATGTCATCTTTACTCTAATTTTGACGCCTGTATATTATTCTAAACGGATCAATCCCAGAATAAATAAAAA
>NW_027110129.1:21801-27472 GCF_000696795.3 Halyomorpha halys
TAAAATACAGTATTTAATTAATATACTTCTATAAGGAAATAAAATTTAAATGTATCAATGTTTTTGATATCACTTTTTAAGTAATAATACAAGAGCCCAAGAAGAGAAAATAGTTATATCACACTAATTCATGATTAATGATATATATGTATAATTACTAGTCAAAATTGATGAGTCTGCCAAGATAGGTAGGAGGAATAAAAGATGGTGGCTGTTTCAAAACGTTAAAAAAAAAATTATTTTTCATTTGGTGCTCTATATCTTTAAAACTACCAACAAAACTAAAAAATCTAACTGACTTCTTCTTTGTGATGTAGAGTAGGTTCGTTAAAATATGAGCCCTAATCGAGCTATTTACGTTCAATATTACCCGAGGTATAGCAAAGTTGAATTTATTTTCAGAAATCTATATAAAACAAAAACAAAACACAAAAAAAGAAGAAGATAGTAGAGATTAAATAAACCTCGTGAAAGAATAAATATAAATAAAAATATTTCTTTGCTCATTCTTTCTCGACGTTTATTTAATCACTAATATCTTCATCATTTTTTGTTTTTGTTTTATATACGTCTCCTGTACTTTTTTAACAGTATATTTTACGTGTTTTTTTTTTTGTTAATTTTTATTCTTACCATTGTTGCATATTTGTTAATTCTTATCATTATTTATTCAAGTTTTTTTTATATTAATACTATTTTATATTTTCCTTCCATTTACGTAATTTTCTTATCACTTAATTTTTACATAATATTTATCCTACCTTAATTCACCTTATTGTTGTAATGTTCTTAGTTGTTTTTTTTGTATCTTTTTAGTCCTGATAAAGCCCTGCAAAGTGGGGCGAAACGTCAGATATTAAAGTTATAAACTACTTGTTTCATTTATGACCGCAACCCTGACCACCTTCGTATATCTAAAATATTAAATATTAAACTAGCTTTAATTTGAGTGCTAATAGACATATGTACGTCAAATGGTTTTTGAGATATAGGTTTTTCAAAATAAATTCACTAACTATGGATTTTTCAGTGCATATTTTAATAAAATGTTACTTTTAAAAAACCTATATCTTTAGACCATTGGACGTAAATAGCTCTATTAGAGCTCGTATTTTAGCAAATTTACTCTTCTTTAAATGACGTTCTATTTTTTCTAGTATTCTAAGTAGTTTTAAAGATATACAGCTCTGAATGAAAAATTAATTTTTTTATAACGTTTAGAAACAACCACCATTGTTTATTCTCCCTACCTATAATTGGCAGAATCATCAATTTTGACTAGTAATTACAGATACTTTTTATTAAAGTAACAAAAAATTGCGGTGAAATAACTACAATTCTTCTCCTCTTCGGCTCTTATACTATAACCAAAACTATTTTTCAAAAAATTATACTAATCTTTTAAGTTATTTAAATATAGGAATTTTCATACATTGTTGAAAGTTCAATTTATATATTTTAAGCACATACAATTATAATAAATAAGGATTAACACCACATCATTACAAATAGTTGAAGATTCCCATTTTTATTTTGGACGGTAATATTCTTATGTGAAGTAAGGGATTTCAAATGGAGTTTGGTTCACAATTTACTAAGTTTGTAATTTTACTATGTAAGTAGTTTAAGAACAAAATAATCTTAAATTTTCTAAAATGTTTGTAATAGGACAAAAAAACTTTCACTTTTACGATAATATGTGAAACTAAATGTAATGATTGTCCATTTATCAAGAGTGCAGAGCAGATTTTAACTAAATTAAACACCACCATTAAAAAGAGCAAGAAAAATCCATTAAAATAGCTATGCTATCTAGATTAGAATAGAAAAGTGGATATTGTTTGTTTTGATATAAAGCCACTCATATATCCCATGACTTGGTGTAAAGGTGGCCATTAATAATAATCTACCACAGCAAGATTCGAACCTGGTTCCTTGGAGTTAGTTAGCACAGTGCCTTACCTCTGAGCCTTGCCACTCCCACTTATTAATTTAATACTTTTAAATTAACCTCATTATTAGTTTTATTTCATAACTACATTTTACAACAGTCTATGCATTTATTATTATATAATAATGATATATATATAATAACAATATATACATTATTTTAATATATTATAATTATAACATTATTATAATATATTAACTAAATCATTAGTTATATCTCTGAAAATAATTTGAAAAATGTATAGCATTAGCTCATAAGACATTGCAGCCTCTACAATCCCTGAATAATTAAAAGTGTAATAAATAAATATTTTATTTTATTACTTTTCTATGTTATTTTAGCAATAACCGAGGACCATATTTGTTATACTTTACTAGATAAGTAGGAGGGACTTAAGAAGTTGCTAATACACAGCATACTGATCAGTCTAATATACCATATTAAATGGGATGATAAGGGAAAAAAAATCAATAAATCCCATTAAACAAAATTATATACAGAGCTTTTATTTATAGTTTGTAGGAAGATAGTCCAGGTGGCAGTCAATAAAGGTATCAAGTTGCTAATACACAGCATACTGATCAGTCTAATATACCATATTAAATGGGATGATAAGGGAAAATATATCAATAAATTCCATTAAACAAAATTATATACAGAGATTTTATTTAGAGTTTGTAGGAAGATAGTCCAGGTGGCAGTCAATAAAGGTATCAAAATGGTAAAAGAAAACTTTTTTTTTTAACCAACATTGGTTAAATGATTGAAAAAATTATAGTTATCCAACTTTTTGCCCCACTTTGCAGGGCTTCATGAAAAAAACAGAACAAAAAAAAAACAAGATATAAACATTATAGAGTTGACAGAACATTAAACTTTTAAAAAAATTAAAACAATTGTTGTGTTTATAAAGTTTAAAAAAAAATAATAATAACAATATAAATGTTTTATGATATGACGTGTGGTTTTTATTTTATTTGTTCTATCATTTTTTTTATATATTCTGTTAATTTTTGTTGTTTATTTGTATCTAATCAAATTCATTGTTTTATTTTATTTTAAAAAGTTTTGTAATTTCATCTCTTTTTTGTAATGTCATCTTTACTCTAATTTTGACGCCTGTATATTATTCTAAACGGATCAATCCCAGAATAAATAAAAATTATTATTATAAGGAAGTTTACATGTATGTGGACTAGAAACTAGTTACTAATAAACAAAACCAGGTGTGATAAAGTTCTAAATACATATCTAGACTAATAAATTCTAGAAGAATATTCATTAGAAATAGTTATAAATATGGTAAAGAGGTAGGTTTTAACGTTGGTTAACAATAGTTTTCTTTTCTATTTAGTACCTTTATTGACCCCCTCCTGGACTATCTTCTGACAATCTACTTCGAACGGTCAACTATCTTCCGACAATATATTTTGTTAATTATGATGTTATTTATGTAACTAACTCACCTATGCCATTATTTAATTTGATACAAAAACAAGATTAATATATATTTTTTTTTAATATCATAAGAAGTAAATTACCTACCTGATTCCAAAAAAAAAAATATATATCAGTTAATAAAATCCAGGCAGTAAAAACATAAGGCTATCATTTAAAAAAATAATAATAAATAAATAAAAACAATTCAAATAACAATAAATTAAACTGTTGAAAGCTTTGAGGAAATTCTAGAAAATCCTAAACGAGCAACAATACAGTCCCAATGAGGATTTTTTTTTTTTTCGAATGTCCAAGAATCTGGAAGGTGAGGAAGAACCGGGAAAAAAATACACTGTGAAATCCAGAATGACATGCTCTTCTTTACAAGGAAAGAACTATCTCACTTCATTTCATGTCTTTAACACAAAATTATCTGTATTTCCTTGAAAACTTTCTACGACACTTGTGATCTTGAGTATGGGAGAAAACATAATCCTTAACTTGGTGTTTACTCATTTCTATCTTTAAGCAAACTTGTAGTTGTTTTTTTTTTCTAAATAAAAATAAACAGTTATTTGAATCATATACACAAATATTTAAATAAAAGATTTCACTAGCTATATAATCTATCTTTGAACCAGAAACTTGAACGGATGACAATGCACAACGACCCCCTACAAATGACATAATTAACATGAGGTCACTGTTCTATAATAATGGGTGAAATTAAATGGAGTAATTAACACATCTTATACCCCACTTCAGAAAAGACAGAATTTTTCGGTAAATCATTCTAAAATAATATCGACAGGCCATGTTATAAACAAAATGTAAATAACTAAATTTATTTGTTTGTTTACATAATAATCTAAAAATATTGGCATTGAGAAATTGTGTTAATATATTATAAATAAGATGTCAAACTAATTATTAATAATTTTATTATGAAAAATAATGGAATGACAATTGAAAAAAGGTCAAACAAAACAACCTTCTCTTTTCAGTACAATTTATTGGAATAAAGCCAGATAAGTTTTTTTGTGAAATACTTAAATTTAAACCAAAAAAGCTCTGTTTATGTAAAAAAGAAAGTTATTTTTAATATGATGATGATATAAACTAAACTTATTGTAATTTCAAAATAAACACTTCCTGTGAATCAACTGAAGAATGACATTTTAATCAATGAGAATATATACATTCATTTGTATATATAATAATCAATGTAATCCTTTTAATGAATGAGTCGATTCAAAAATATAAATTTTTGTTTTTCTTAGGCTTTGATAGATCCAGAGTTAGATAAAAATTAGCTATAGATGAAACGACAAATAAAATTATCCTGGATAAAATATTTATTTATTAAAGGTTTGTTCATATATAAGTTTTATTGATGATGTAGTTTTAACCATAGATAACTTTTGTCCATCTCTGGATATCTCTATATAAAAATCTCTCTTACCTGAAGCTCATCACGAATCCTAGAAAAGAACTGTTCGAGCTGGGTATCCCTCAGGAGGTCTTGAAGCCATTCGATTCCTCCTTCATCTGCCATATCGCTGAGTCTGCCTGCACAATATCAGCATAATGATAACTGACCGTCGTTCGAACACAATGCTCTTGAAATCATCCTCCTTTGTGGCCTCATTGAGAGGGTTAAGGATGTTAAATTAACAAATACACTTCACAATAATTTTTCACAAATTTACAGAACAATTTGCCTCGATTTTTTAAATTGATTATATATTTTTTTAGCTTAATTTAATGAACACTTACCAAACAAAATAAATATCTAATACATTGATGATCTAATGTATACAGAAGAAAACACTTGGCACAATACTTTTCACTGACACAAATCTTGGCTTATTGCTAACAACACAGGCACACCCGAGATCGACTTATAATCCATTTTTGTTAGTTTACGACGCGTTGTTGGACATTGAAGATTTCGAAAAGAAGATAAACACGAGACCCGATGAGAACTCAAACAGTACACAGAGAAGACTGAGGCGGGATAACAAGCGCGGTAGGTTACGTTTCAATCCCTTCTCCTTTGTCAGAAGAAAGTCTTCACCATCTTCAATATGCTTCCCTTTCCCACGCCGAGGGATCGAACCGTTGTGTAGAAAAAAAAAGTCTGTCGAGTACTTCCCATATCTTATTTGTTTCTGATAAAGCCACTTGTGAAAATTCCCAACCAGACACCAACTGTTATTCGTTTTGCGTTTATAACAAAGCGAAATATAAATCACAGGAATCTATAGAATATTCATTAAA
>NW_027110129.1:28287-34494 GCF_000696795.3 Halyomorpha halys
AGGGATTGTTAAGAATGAAAGATTAAGAATTAATGGGTTAGGATGGTTAAGGAGTTTGGAATGAAAAGACGCATATCTGTTTTGGGCCAGATCTGCAACGAATGGGATGTTAAGGTCTTTGTTGATGAGTTTATTTGTAACGTAATAAGGAGCATCAAGGATTTTACATAGGATTTTGGATTATAAGGATTGGATGCGGGAGGAATTTTATGGTTTGTTAGAGCCCTAAAGCTCAATTCCACATGTCCAAATTGGTCTGATTATCGTAGTGTATACTGATTTTTTGTAGTGAATGGGAAGTTTAGAGCGTTTTGTCATGTAGGTGTTGTAGCAATCGGAATCTACGAGCAGTTTTTTGTTGTTTCAGTCTTGTATGTGGATTCCATGTCAGTCTCTTGTCAAGAGTTCTAAGTATCGAATCTCTTCAACAGGCGTTTGATATTGATTTAAACTTCAGTTCTTACTTCCCTGAGTAAGAATGAGAGGTTAAGAACTGATGGGATAGGGTCGGTAAGGATTTTGGAATAAAAAGTGGTGTATCTGTTTCGTGCCAAATCTACAACGAATGGGATGTGTTTATTCGAGACGTAATAAGGAGAATCAAGTATTTTGGATTGTAAGGATTGAATACAGGTGGAATTTAATGGTTCTGGTGCAGCCCCATAGCTCAATTCAATATGACCAAATCGGTCTGATTATCATAGTATTTTTCTTTTTGTAGTAAATGGGAAGTTTAGAGTGTTTGTCAAGTAGGTGTTGTAGTAATCATAATCGACGAGCGGCTTATTGTTGTTTCAGTCGATGGGGATTACATTTCAACTAAGTCTCTTGTCAAGGTGGAGTCCTAAGTAGCGAAACTGTTCAACAGGCTTTAGTGGGTTATTAAAAAAAGATACAATGGTTAGGATATCAGCTATATAAACCGTATAGAGTGGGACCCAGCATACTACCTTGAGGAACACAGGCGGACTGAAAAAATGAATCTTGACACTCCCACCTTGGTTAGTACGCGGCGGCAACCTAGATACCCGCCATGGGTTGGCAAAAAGGACCCACAGGCCCACCTGCCGGGCTTGTTCCCCCACCAAATACCAGTACCAGTTGTAAGATAACTAACTGATGCCGTATTACATCCATTTATTATTGTATATTGATCCCTTTTGAAACCCATTCAGTACTGTTCCTCTGTAGCACTGTATAAAGTCATGATTGACCAAACTATATCCTGTAAATATCACATAACTCGAATCCTCCCTCTTGTCTTTTAACTTCCTCATTGCACGCACTCACTAAATCCTGTACGTTTTCCCTTACTTCGAGTTCCGTTCTTTTTGTCTATAGCAGGGTTATCCTTACAGCACGCAATACAGTTTTGTACGGCCATCAAGATCTTATTTGAAAAACAAACAACTTTGAAACTCTTTCCTTTTGAAAGATATTTTATAATCTAATATAAATTAACTTATACCAAACATACTGGTTTATAAGTCAGTTAAAGTAATGTAGTTATTTATAGTTCTCAAATGTGTCTTTTTACTTCGTCTGATGAGGTTGGCTACAAAAGATCTATGGGGTTAATATTCGTTCGTAATTGGACGCTGCTTGTCAACCACAATGTTCACACTAAATGTATATTTTATTATCATTGCATGTTGTTTTATAAAGAATAAATATTTGTTATATTTTCCTTCTTTATGTGCATTTAATACTTGGCCAATGTAAAGAAATATTCCTACTCAATTATAATAAAAATATCCATTTAGTCTCAACCTGTTTGTTTTCTTATTATTCCACTCCTACGTTTTGGCCCTTCCGTCCATTTTTCCTTAGTACCATAGGTTTAAACACTTTTAGAAAGTTGTGAGATTACATAGAAAGTGTAAATGTAATAATATTAGAAAACGTGAATTAGTCAGATAAGAAATTGTTTGATAAACTAAAATATTTGTCAGATTTGTTGGGGAAAAATAAATCATTTTTACGAGACAGTCAAGACTTTATCTAACATTTTTCTGATTGTCCGATTTGGGTCAAATATGAACAGTTTTGTTGCCATTTTAAAGCTAGTTTCATAATGCCTCTCTCATAGAAGTCTTCGTTCCTATTGACCAAAAACTGTAGTTACCGATTTTCACAGTCTTCTCTAGATGCCAATTTCTTATCACCAAGAAAGTTTTGCAATGCAAGAAAAAGATTATTATCCCTTGGTGTCAGGTCTGGACTATATGGTGGATGCATCAAAACTTCCCAACCAAGCTCCCGGAGTTTCAAGGGAGTCACTATAGATGTGTGTGGCCTGGTCTTGTCTTGATGGAACACGACATCTCTTCTGTTGGCCAATGCTGGCCGTTTCTGGTCAACCGCTAGCTTCAAACGGTCTTGTTGTTGACAATAAAGATCCGAATTAAGTGTTTGGCCATATGGAACCAACTCATAATAAATGATTCCTTTCCAGTTGCACCAAATGCCAGAACCTTCCTGGTCGTTAGTCTTGGTTTCGCACAATGTTGTCGTATGTGATCCATTTCTCACCTCCAGTCACTATCCGTTTAAGAAACGGGTAGATTTCAATCCGTTTGACCAAGCCTTCGCATATGGAAATTAGATCGATCTGTCTTTTGGTGTTAATTGGTGTGGCAACCAAACATCAAGCTTCTTTTTGAACCCAGCTTTGTGCAAATGGTTTAAAGCTGTTTTATGATCGATCTTTAGCTCCTGAACGATGCTGCAACTACTAACATGACGGTAAATTTCGATTATTTCTGTGTTTTTATCGAAATTTTCGACGACGAGCCGGCCAGTACGATGAGTGTCTTTAACATCAAAAAGACCCCAAACGGAATCGAGGAAACCATTCACAATTTCAGCCAAAGAAAAACTGTAAAATGTATTGAATTTTCTCTTTTGACTTCCATCTTTAACACCTCGTAACAACTGAATGGACCAAACAAAAAACAACAAATGAATTTTTTTTGTGCGAAATGTCACCTTTGCAACGAGCATAAATCTGAAATTGTTTAATCGATATTTTACGAGATATCGATCGCTACAACCATCTACCGAAAAAATTATGGATTTCTTTTTCCCCGACCTAATATAATCTGACAAAGGTAAAATAGCCAGCGACATTTTGACAACATTGTAGCTGTTATATTTAGAATAAGTCATACTTGAAAATGGCCAACAGTCAACTATTTCCTTCCAATATAAAAAAAAAAATAAATCTTCATAATTAAAGAAGAAGAATACAAAGTAAAAGTAGAAAGCTGAGCTGAATTAATTCTGCGTGCATTCAACCGTTATTAAAGAAATGCAACTTACATCTTTGAAGACGAAGGACGTTTCGTTTACTTAAAATATCAAACATTCGAAAGTATACAGCAGTCAATGGAGGTACTTCTTATTATTCTCTAAAAAGGCAGTTATTTCATCCCGTCTTTTATGAAAACAGGGTAGGGAGATACAAGTTATATCAAAACGTTAAAAAAAAAAAATATTCATTCGGAGAACTATCTCATTAAAACTACACAAAAAACATAATTTAAAGAAGAGTAAATTTTCGAAAATATGAGTCCTAATAGAGCAATTTATGTTCAATAGTTAGAGATATAGCTTTTTAAAAAGGAACGTTTCATAAAAAAAAAAGTATTGAAAAATCAGTAATTCGCAAATTTATTTTGAGAATTCTATATCTCAGGAACCATGAGACGTACAGATGTCTATTAACACTCAATTTTTTTATTATTTATTTATTGACATTTACAACTGTGTAAAAAATACATCAAGTAAATTTGAAGTAACATCATAATGATATGATACAGCATGTAGAAAAACTACCCAGTAATAGAACTCTAAAAACATTTTACAATATAAGGTCACTTGGCCAACTTCTTTTCAGTCGCCCCGGAGGATTGGCAGTAATGGAAGAGGAAGCGAGGTTAGAAACTAGTGGGTTTGGGTGGTTAGGGAGTTTATAATGGAAGGAATGATATTGGGTTCGGGCTAGATCGGTTACATGAGGAATATTTAGGTCTTTATGGATGGTTTTATTAGTAACAAAATAAGGAGCATTGAAGATTTTGGATTTTAAGGATTGGATACGAGAGGAATTTGAAGGTTTAGTGGAGCCCCAAAGCTCAACTCCGTATGTCCAGATTGGCCTTATAATTTTCATGTAGTTTTTTTTTGTAATGAGTTGGAAGTTTAGACCGTTTGTTTAGTAAGTGCTGTAATAGTCGAAATCGACATGCAGTTTTCTGCCTTTTTGGTCTTTTGTGTGAATATTACAGGTTACACTCAAATTTAAGCTAGTTTAATGTACTATAAAGTAGTTTATACGGTTTCCTTCGTAGATTTAATATTTTTATGATATTGGCCAAAATAAATACACAAAATGTTGATTTCTAGTTTGGATAAAATTTTGATTCATAAAAAATATAATTCAGGCACCATTATACGTTGTGTACCAGCACTCAAATTAAAGCTTGTTTAATATATTATAAAGTAGTTTATAACGTTTATCTTCATAGGAGTAGTAGTTTTTATGAAATTTGTATATGAATCTGAATTTAGCATTTGCAATTTTGTCTGAACAACTAGAAATCAATATTTAGATACAAAAAATGCATGTAAGTGGTGCATTAGCAGTGGGGCCAAATTCCAACAAACAAGCAAAATCAATCTATCCATTCTAGAGATAATGGCACAGGAACTTCTAGTTTAGTAGGAACATCTGGTTAGGTACATCTATTTGCTGTAAAGGAAGTGAATAAATTTGTATTTTCTTATTAAATCGATTACTGTAAAAAAAAAAAAAAAAAATCATATATAAGTTGTTTCATATTTCAATAAAACAATATTTTCTGATAATTCATTGAATTAAATTTTAAGGAAATGGCTAGGGTTGAGTTCAAGAAGAACAACAATAGTTTTCGACTATTTGCTGAACTATTTTTATTTATTGCCGACGTTTCAACCCACAATGCAGGTCTTCATCTGGACTAAAATAAAAAAAAGTAAAACCAATGTAAGAGTGACTTTAAATAAAACAGGTGTAAAAGTGGAAGTGTACAATCTATCAAATACCTAAATAAAATAATAAAAGCAATAAAGATAAATAATAACGAAATTAAAGCTTTAGCTAACCCAAAGGTACGATGCCGATACTACCAATCGCATTCTACCTGGATCCGTCCAAACTTAAATCTACTAGATCAATCTTGGCGCAATCCTCCGATCTACGTTTCGGTCTAGCCCTCGGAGGTTCACTTGTCAGTTCAGCGTTTTAGGGATCCGCTCGTTACTAAGCCCCATAAGCTTATTTATTAACATTTTTTCGGTCCGAATATTTTACATAAATATATATATAAAAGGGGTATTCATGATGTGTTAGATCTAAAATGTTTTACCATGTTAAATGTTATAAATATAGGCTTGTGAGCAGCCCTATTTAAAGTCATGTTAAATGTATAAAAGCTCCTAGCGGATTTTTTGAGCAGCTTGTACATTTCCTTTCCTTCCAAAACTTCATGTTATTGTTTACTTCTAAGTTTTGATTAAAGTAATTTATTACAATAAGCCTAAAGTGAGTGAAAAGTTGAAGTTGTGTGAAAGTTTGGCTACTGAGTGTCTTGTTGATCTTCTGACTTGTTAGGAAGTGAATTAAGATGAGCTAATTGACAAATGTCATGACATTATTATTATTATCAGCAATTGCTATCTTACTTTTAAAAACGTCCAAAACAATACTAACACAATCAAAACGCAAACTACGAGAAAGTAACCTAACACGACAACAAACAAAACGGTGACGAGCTCATCTGGTCTGTTACGTGACGTCATTCTCCATTTAGCAGACCCATTAACAGACTGTCAACCATATTATATCGTTTTAAAATGCTAAAAGAAGTAAATATTTCTCTATTTAACGTGAGGTTTTCTTTTTAATACGCTTTAACATATTAAACTAAAGATTATGAATAACCTATAAAAAAAATCCAGCCTCTCTGTACTTGGTACATTTTATTTTTTATTTAATAAAAGATGTAAATTATTACTTTAAAATATTTAAATTTTTCCTATTGTAGTCAATCACTCAATATTTTGGAAAATTTGTAAATTAAATACAATTTTATTGAAATGTTTAGTTGAACCCAATTTTGAGTGTTAGGATGAGCATCCTAAATCATATTAAATATTATTCTTTTT
>NW_027110129.1:36954-37897 GCF_000696795.3 Halyomorpha halys
CCCATGTTGTGTAGAGCTTTTAAGTGAAAATGGATGCAGGAAATTATCGGATGTTCTGGATACATAGAATCTAAAGCTTTTATCGAACTTAGTGAATCTTTAATTATCGTAATGTTGGTGTGGTTCAAAGATAAACAGAAGTGAAGTGCTGCTGCTATTGCAAGTAAGGTGAAGTATTGCCATCGTGCCAAATTTCGAATTCCAGTTTGCGTCGGAAATACACGTTGAGTCTAAATAACTAAGCCTCGCAAAATTGTCTCTGTGTGTCTGGTTTTACATTGCACAAAACGAAAATCGTAGGTAATTGAAATTATGTGTTTAGGGCTGGTATATCCTTGTTATTTTATGTTATATTTACACATTTGTCACTTGTCGCAAATTCAATGCTTGGTAAACAAATAGTACAAGAGCCGGGAAAAAAAAAAATACAATGTTTGTGTCTTGTTTTCATTTAGCCCTGCAGAGTGGGACGAAACGTTGGTTAACAATAAATATTTTTGAACCTTTATTGACCGCCACTCGGACTATCTTCCTACAATGTAATTAAAAATAGATAAATATAAACTATGAAAATATTTGATAATAAACTTAGGAAGGTGGGAGTATAAATAGTTTGTCCATGTACAAAAACACAACCTTATATTCCAAATAGTGTACTAGTGATCTTCAAACAAACTTATTTGAAATGCAAATACACATAAACACAATATACATAATTTATGCATCGTTCATTAACTACTCACTCATTTAGTAAACTCTATGTTTTTTCTTAGCAACTAATGACAGACAGACATATCGTGCTAACTCGAAGCGATATGACACGTACTCATGATTCTGGGTGCTTACAAAGCGTTGCTAATGAGCTTCTCTTCTGAACGTTTCCGACCCAGTTTTCTTGTTTCTCTGAGGTGGTTTTCTAGAGAGTATCGTTTTTACTAGGAAT
>NW_027110129.1:40195-43139 GCF_000696795.3 Halyomorpha halys
TCTGAAATGTGTTTTCAATCTGGAAATAATGTTTTATCTTTTATCTCAAAGGAATAACTTGGAGTTTTAGCTTGACTCCCTGATGAACACCTGAAAATCAAGGTCGAAACGTTGGCATAAATAAATATTTTTTGTTTAAATAAATCAAAAATTGTATCCTTATTAGTCTCAACACTTTTTATTTCAACAGTCCAACGTCTCGGCCATTTCAGCCATCCTCAAGGACATCTTCAATTATAAATTTGTAGATAGTGTTGAGACTAATAAGGATACAATTTTTGATTTATTTAATAAATAATTACCTGTCTAAAGAAATTGAAATAATATATTTAAATATTTTTTGTGTATGTTATTTGTCACACCCCCCGACCATCTTCTCCAATCAATGAATAACTTTGAATTCTTACACAAGACTGAAAAAACAGGAAACTGCACGTCGATTCCGACTACTACAACACTAATAAAATAAATAAGAATATAAAGCCCACTTTTCTCGTCTAATTCAAAACATGCCCGAATCCTTTATAATCTATACAGGCGGATCAGAATCAGACCAATCTGCAGCATCTTCCTTTAAAACTTATGACTCAACGTTCAAAATTAAACTCCACAAACTATGCAACATATTGACTGCCGAACTAAATGCAATAGCAGCAGCACTTCACTTCTGTTTATCCTTGAACCACACCAACATTACAATAATTACAGATTCATTAAGCTCGATAAAAGGTTTAGATTGTATGTATCCAGAGCATCCGAAAATTTCCTGTATCCATTTTCCCTTAAAAACTCTACACAACATGGGTATGTCAGTAACATTTCTATGGGTTCCAAGCCATGTAGGAATCGGAGGGAATGAACTGGTCGATCACGCTGCAAGAGAAGCACTCGCGCTTCCGGGACGGGGTAAAGCAATTTCAACTCCGTCAAAGATGTGCAGGCCTCTTGTAAAGGAAGTCAAAGATAAATCGCAATCTTTGTGGAACGAAAGCCCAATGAATAGATTAAAAATTATTAAAAAGGATGTCAAGCCCTGGGGTACCTCCAGTCGCAAATGCTGTAGAGAGGAAGTTGTACTGACTAGGCTGAGAATAGGTCACACGAGGCTCACCCACTCCTATCTTATTTCAAACGAAACACCTCCGAACTCCCAGTATTGCAACAGCAATCTGACAAAAAGCCATATTTTCCAACAATGCCCATATTTCACTCCACACCATAATAGCTTAGGACTAAACCAAGATATCTTAAAACCCTTGGAGGCATAAAACAATAAAAACATAAAGCAATAAAATTGGTGTTTTAGTTTCTTAAATCACAAAATTTACTGAAAAAAATATAACTTGATCGGAAGTAAAAAAATAAAAAATAAAAATAAATAATCAAATTAAAAAAATAAATAAAATTTAACGAATATTAGCAAAATTAAATAAAATATAAATGGCGTTGATGACCAATGAAGTTTGGCGCCACTAAACAAAAACAAACTATAAACTTACTAGACAAATGATCTAAACTTCCAATTCATTACAAAAGACTGATCTACAGGACTGTAATAAGGCCTATCTGGACATACGGAGTTGAGCTTTGTGGCTGCACTAAACCTTCGAATTTCTTTCGTATCGAATAATTGCAGTCCAAAATCCTTTATGTTTCTTACTTTGTCCATGGAGATTCCATGACTGACTTCCTAACCACCCAAACTCACCTGTTTCTAACTTTTAAGTGGAAAAAAGTATTTTTTTTTTTTTTTTTAGGGCGCAGTAGGCAATAACATTTTAGTTTTAAATAAAAATGTAAATGTGTAAAGTATATTTTTTACTCCCGATCTACAGGCAAGTTATTTTAATTGCCGCGAAAATTGAAAGTAGACATTTTTACAGTTAGAATATCGGGTTACATAATTCCTATGAAGTAATTCATCATATATTTTGTTGGAATTAGAAACATATAATATCTATTGTATAAATCATTTGTTCTGTAAAATTAATTTAATTGATAGTAGAAATATGTACAATACATTTTAATCAGTTGACAACAGAACTTCATTCCTATCAGCCCTGGCGAAGCCCTTCAAAGTGGGGCGAAACCTTGGTTAACAATAAATAGTTCTTTGTTACTATTTTGATACCTGTATTAACCGCCACCCGGACTATCTTCCTCATCACCATCCGTGGCGCTACAACTCTTGCAGAGTCAAGGCCTCCAGCAGCTTGGTCCGCCAGTCTCCTCTATTGGTTGCCACTGCTCTCCAATTGCGGATTCCCAAGATCGACTCCTTGTTGCTAGTTTCTTAGTCTACCTTCTATCTTCTTCTTTATCTTAATCTATAGACTATCTTCCTCCGAACTCATTTTTATTTATCACGTTTTAGATAAATCCATACAAAGAGTATTTTTTTTTTATTTATAATTTTTTCACTTATAACTGAATTTTTTTTATAGTCTTAACAAATTAAATCATTACTGGGAATGTAAAAGAAAACATTTTTTGTTTGAATTTTTTAAAACTTCGCACTATTCGCATATTGTTGAATTCTTTTACACCGTGTTTCCTGATACTAACTGAACAACCCTTCTGAGAAATTAGTTCGGTTAACCGAGAGCACACTGTATATGGAATATATGGTAATGGGAAGCATAGCGATCGTGAAATATTTCAATTGTGAGTTTTCGATGAATTGTTTATTTATTTATGAAAGGAATATGGTCCGGGTGCGGTCAAAAAAACTCAAATAGTAGAATTATACTGTTTTAATGAGCCAAAGTTTCGCCCCACGTTGCAGGACTTCTTCAGGGCTATTTTGACGGCAGTCAAAACAAAAAAAATCAAGATTTTAAATTTTAGATTTTTTTGTTTTGACTGCCGTCAAAATAGCCCTGAAGAAGCCCTGCAACGTGGGGCGAAACGTTGGCTCATTAAAATAGTATAATTCTACTATTTG
>NW_027110129.1:44592-45048 GCF_000696795.3 Halyomorpha halys
TACACACGGTCAATCAATAATCTTCCAGTTTATTTATTTATTTTTTATTTTCAAATCCTCTTTATTTATATATAATTAACGCATTGTTTAACCTCATAACAGTATTCTTCAATATTACTGAACATTTGCGAGTCACGGACAGAAACACATTAATTATTTTTTTTTATAAATAGAGGAAACTCCGTTACAGTTTAAATCGCAGGAATAATCGCCACAATAACGATTTCTGAGAATTGGGAGTAATAAGGAATAGTTACTAAGTTCGGCTCATTACGTAAGAGGCTAACTAACAATATGAGAAATAGTTTAGTTCCCATGAGGAATGGCTGATTGGGGAAGTGATGAGTGAAAGTTATGAATGCGGCGTTAGAGAGCGATATTTAACATTCATTTCGCTTACATTGAGAGTAGCTCGCTGGATCGTCCAACCTCTCTGTACTAAGTTGAATACTGGTG
>NW_027110129.1:45773-48456 GCF_000696795.3 Halyomorpha halys
GGTTGATTGGTATGCTTTGTATTAGGAGTATTCATGTCTTTAGTTTAGCATGTTTAAGCGTGTTAAATGGGAAACCTCATGTAAAATGGAGAAATATTTCCTTCTTTTAGCATGTTAAAATGATATAACAAATAACATGCTTGAAAGTCTGTTACTAGGTTTGTTAAATGGAGAAAGATATCACGCAACAAATCAGCTGAGCTCGTCCCCATTTTGTTAGTTGTCGTGTTAGCTTACTTGCTCGCAGTTTGTGTTGCTATTTTTTAATTATTTCTGTTATAATTAATTGGCATTTAAATATGGCTGCTTATAATCCTATACTTATAACATTTACCATGGTAAAACATTTTACATTTAACATAATATCATAAATATCCCTTATATATATGTCCGATTATGGATTGATTGCCTGTCCTGTCTATTGTACAAACCTAATGTAATTAGGCAGCATTCTTAAATAAGACATTTCTCTATCCCCAATAAATTCACGTTCATGACATGTTACTTTTTAAAAAGCAATATCTCGAGAATTATTTAGCGTATATAGCTAGCTCTATTAGGGCTCATATTTTAGCAAATTTACTCTACTTCAAATAATGTTATTGGAGGAGTTTTTCGGGGGGTGCGGTCAGCAAAGAACAACATAAATAAACAAAACCATATTTATTTATTTTATGCCGACGTTTCCACCTGAGTTTCAGATCATCATCAGGGCTATAGAACAAAAGAGATAACAACAACATTTAGAGAAACATACAATTGAAAAGGAATAGTATACAAACAAATTTAGAATTATACAGAATATTGAATTAAATCATAAATGATAAACATTGATAACTGATAATTGAATAGTACAAAATTTTAATTGATTGATAATCGTGGAATGGTATGGTAGTAGATTGAAAACAGTGACGGTTCTTTGCTGAACGCACCCCCCGACAAACTTCTTCAATCATTAATCTACGGCCAACTATCTACACCTCAAATAATGTTATATTCGATTTTTTTGTGTTGTTGGTAATTTAATCGATATGGAGCTCCGAATGAAAAATTATTTTTTTAAACGTTTTGAAACAGCCACCATTTTCCCCCTAACTATACTTGGCAGGCTCATAAATTTTAACTAGTAATTGTAAATAGTTTTCATTAATGTTATTAAAAAATTGGAGTGAAATAACTGTCTCTTTTCTCCTCTTGGGGACTTGTACTATATTTAGCAAGAGTCGTGGGTTGTCCCTCTTCGACTGATCTAACTTTATGCTGGATCTACACGTTGGTCACTTGCAGCAAATCCGAAACTTGTACAAATGCTTGGTGCACAAAGGAAGCAACAAACGTCAGTGGCCACATACTTGTTTAGTTCTTTTGATTTTTTTTTTTTGCTATTGCATTCGATTTACTCTATTCACATTATAAAAAAGAACGAAATAATGCTTGGTTCTAGATTATATAAGAAGATGGTCAGGGTTGCGGTAAAAAAAAAAAATAGTTTATAACTATTTTAATGTCCGACGTTTCGCCCCACTTGGCAGGGTTTCATCAGGGCTGTTCAAAGCGAAAGGTGGAACAGCTAGGTAAGGTTGAACACTTCGTTCTAGAATGTTTATCAGAAGCATTTTAATTTTACATTATCTAGGCATGTTGTATGTTCGTAAATATATGTTTGTGATATGTTAAATCAATAACAATCTGCTAATATTAATTAACAAGATTTAAAGCAATGTATGTATTTAAACCAAATAGATTTTTTTTTAAATATTTATTTATTGGTATTTACAACCGTACATTATAATACATTTAGTAAATCTGATCTAAGTTAAATTGGAGTGTTACAGACGTGTAGAGAAACTACTCATTGGAAGCACTCTAATGACATTTTACATTAGCTGGTCTCGTTCGTGGCCATCTTCTTTTCAGGCACCTCGGAGGATTGTCAGGAATGGAAGAGGATGGAAGATAAGAAACTAGGGGGCTTGAGTGGTTAGAGAGTTTATAATGAAAGGAGTGATATCTGGTTCGGGCTAGATCGGTTACATAGGGAACAATAAGGTCTTTATGTATGATTTTATTTGTGGCAAAGTAAGAAGCATTGAGGATTTTACGAAGGATTTTGGATTGTAAGGATTGAATACGAAACCAAATAGATAGATTTTTTTTTTATCACTTATCGGCCACACTAAGGACCACGTGAATATCAATGGTTAGGCTTCTTTGGGAGTCTTCATTTTCTTTCCTCCCATCGTAGGTTCATGATCCTCGACTGCCTTTCTTATCTTCAGACCACTTCGTACCCATTGTTTTTCCTCTTCCAATATTGGTGAGATTTTTCAATGTTTTCCTATACTTATCTATATCTAGACGGCATCTGAAATTTTAAGCCTCATTAATTCCTCTCGCATTTGCTTCGTGTATTCTCTTATGTTTTTGTAGCTAACATTTTTTTAAAGATCTTATTCAATCTTTCCTCCAATCCCATATCACAGCCCTCGAAAATTGGTGTCGTAATTGGAGGAGTAAGATAAATTCCAACAAATCCCATCAAATCACCTTTACCCTTCGTCGTAAACCTACTGACTGCCCTACAGTTTCATTTAATGATGTTACTCTTACACCTGTCGAACAGATCCGTTACCTTGGACTACATTTGGACAAACGATTAACCTGGAATCCTCACACAAGACTG
>NW_027110129.1:48701-49639 GCF_000696795.3 Halyomorpha halys
CTAAACTTCCAACACATTACAAAAGACTGATCTACATGACTGTAATAAGGCCCATCTGGACATACGGAGTTGAGCTTTGAGGTTTTGTTGAGGCTCCACTAAACCTTGGAATTCCTCTCGTATTCAATCCTTACAATCCGAAATCCTTCGTAAAATCCTCAATGCTCCTTACTTTGTCACAAATAAAATCATACATAAAGACCATTCAAACCCCCAAGTTTCTAATCTTGCATCCTCTTCCATTCCTGACAATCCTCCGAGGCGCTTGAAAAGAAGATGGCCACTAGACTACCAAATGTAAAATGTCATTAGAGTGCTACCAATGGGGAGTTTCTCTACGCGCCTGTAACACTCCAATTTACCTTAGATCAGATTTACTAAATGTATTATAATGTACAGTTGTAAATAGCAATAAATAAATATTAAAAAAAAAAGATTTCCTCCGTTATCCTCTTCATGTGCCCATTCAGCCTTCTGATTCTAGGTCTTTGATTTTTGTGTAGATCTCTTCGTTAGATTTTTCTTAAGATCCTCCTATCTATTCTGAGCAGTTTTTCCTAGTTGGGTAAGCATGTGGTCTCCACCCCGTATAAGATCACGACGTTGTAATGCCTTAACTTTGCATTGGAGGAGAGGTTCTTCTTATTGTATATTTTAGCTGTTTGAAAGCTTGAAGTTTCCAATTTGGTCGTTTTCTCTGGGATGCTCTCTTTCTCAGAACCGTCGTGACAAATTATTTCTCCCAATTACTTAAACTTTCTGGTCACTTTTATTCTTCAATATTCAGTGTTTACTATTCTTTTCGATCCGTTACTTAGGACTACATCTCGACAAACACTGAATACAAGACTGAAAAGACAGGAAACTGCGTCGATCTCGACTATTACAACATTTACTAGACAAACGGTCCAAACTTCCAATCCATTACAAAAGACTGA
>NW_027110129.1:54557-56327 GCF_000696795.3 Halyomorpha halys
GGAGGATTATTAGGTAATAAAGGAGAAGCCAGGCAAGAAACTAGTGGATTTGGGTAGTTGGGAAGTTTTCCATGGAAGCAATGGTATCTGGTTTTAGGCAAATCGACAACATATGGGACATTGAGGTCCTGATGGATGACTTGATTTGTGACAAAGTAAGGAGCGTTAAGGATTTTGGACTGTAAGGATTGGATTCGGGAGGAATTTGAAGTGTTGAGACAAAAAAGGATACAAGTTTTGATTTATTAAAAAAATAATTATCTTGTCTCAAGAAATTGAAATAATATAAATAAATGAACTATTGTTTTCTTGGAATTTACTTCATGAGCTCTTCTATCATAAGATAGATTTTTAAAATATACGATCTTAAACAAGAGTTAATTATTGAATTCAAAGGTTGGTAGAATTCTTTAATTAATTAAAACACTGAGAGAACAAACATTTGTCTATTGGCAGTTCTAAAACAATTATTACTGAATACAAACGTGTGGAATCAGCACAATGTTGATTTGTGTTTAAACTGACACCCGACCATTTTAACCTAAAGATACACTTTATTAAATAAATAATAAATTAGTATCCAATTCTGTCTCAACACTTTATTTCTCACTAGTCCAACGTTTCGGCCATTCTAGCCATCTTCAAGGACATTTTTTTTTTTTGGATGATTACATTTATTATTGATTAAGTTTTTTAATTCTTTCTCCGTTATCATTTTATTTTTATAGAGTTTTTCTACATAATTTTTCCCTTGTTTTTTAATTTCTGGCAGCGGGTCTGTCCTAAGTTTTCTATAAGTTCTATCTTCATTTAGTATCATTTTTAACTTCCTATCATATTCCTCCTTTTTTATTATAGCAACTTTTTTAGTCTTGTCCGATTTTATAATTAAAATATGAGGATTTTTCTTTCTAAATTTGATTAATGATCCTAAATCATTTTTCCATATATTGAAAATTTTATTGATGTCATTATTATTTTTATTATTTAATTTGTGTTTTCAATAAAATTTCCAATTTTCCTAGTAATGTTATTTCTGAGGCTGTTTTTGTGGTTTTCACAGGTGTCCATATCTTTTAAAATGATTTTTAAATCAGTAATCATTATAATTACACCCCTCCTAATATCTTTGGGAAATACATTAACATTGTCACCAAGAGTTAGAAAATTTTTTATATTTTTTGGAATATCTATATCTGTTAGATTCACTACTAAATCCATTTCATTCAATTTCTCATACTTGTTTACAATGTTCTGTTTTGTAGAATGGCCGAAACCTTGGACTAATGAGAAATAAAGTGTTGAGACAGAATTGAATACTAATTTTTGATTTATTTAATAAATAATTACCTTGTCTCAAAAAATTTTGAAATAATATAATTAAACTAAAGATACACCTTTAAAAAGGGATGATAAGATCAAATCAACTCTAAGGTTAATGTGACTTGATGGAATGAAAACTGGTGTTCACACAACAATAATATTTAATGACAGACATAAAATATAATGATACAGTAGCCTTTTAGTTTCCTTTTGAGGTCCTGAACCTTTTTGAGCTGTGGTCGAGGTACCTGGGTGCCCTTTAGGGTTCCTACCTGCTTGGGTACACTGCCATGTGTTCTTTTCAATAATGGTTACCACAAAACATTTCACCATACTCCTTTCTGTCTCATAAATTTGCAATGGTGTGAAAATAATAATCCCTGCCAATTTTTCCAATAAATAAATAAATATATGCTAAGTATTGGCGTTATGGGAGAAAACTAAGAG
>NW_027110129.1:61337-63807 GCF_000696795.3 Halyomorpha halys
GCTTCGTCAAGAACAGCCGCGGTGCCCATATGCCCGAAATCATTTTCAAATGTTAATGTCACGTATTGATCTTTCGAATAAAAAAAAAATTTAAATTACAATTTAACTTTTTGTGTTATTTTTTACAATTTCAAGTTCTATCGGGCTTAAAAAAACACCCTATATTAAATCTAAATTATATTAATTTAGGTTAAAATCTCAGTCATCCAGTTTTCTAATAGTTTAGTAAAAGAGCCGGGGTGAAAAAAAAGTCAGTTATTTCGTACCAATTTTTGATTACTTTAATGAAAACTATGCAAAAATTACTGTTCAAAGTTGATGACTCTGCCAAGTATAGGTAGAGGAATGCAAAATGGCGGCTGTTTCAAAGCATTAAAAAAAATTCATTCAGTTCTCTCTCTATATCTGTAAAATTACCAACACTAGAAAACCTAAGAGAACATCATTTAAATTAGAGTAAATTTTGCTAAAATATAAATATAAAATATAAAAGAGCTATTTACGTTCAATAGTTCCCGAGAAATAGCTTTTTAAATTGCAACATTTAATATTAATATATGCACTGAAAAATTAGTAGTTAGTGAATTTATTCTGAGAAATCTATATCTCAAAAATCATTCGACGTACATATGTCTATTAATACTAAAATTAAAGCTACTGTAATGTACTATCAAGTAGTTTATGACGTTTAACTTCGTAGAAGTAATAGTTTTCATAATATTCGACAAAATGAATTCAAAATGTTTATATCTGTTTGTTCGGAAAACAATTTTGATTTATAAAAAAAGATAATCGCTACTAAATTTTGATGTCGACATCAAACAGAAATATTATGTTTTGACTTTGACAATGTCGATTTTTGAATTGGATATTATTTATATTTTTAACCTTTTTAGTTAAAACGATTGATTCAAATAACATATCCAATTATATTTCAGTTGATATTGGATGCGGGTTCTGACTTTTGTTATGTTTACATATTGGTTTTCGTGGATTTACCTTGCTTTACCCTTATTATGGATTTTTTATATGATTTGATTAATTATGATATGGAATGGATCCTTCAATGATTTGCTATATTATTGTTCCAACAACTACCTCCTTATGACAGGCCGCCACCACAGGATCAAAGAAGGATTGATGAAGTTCCTTGGAAAAAATACTTCACCTGCTTCTATGAGGTTTATTGCGTTCACACTGACGAATCTGTAAGATACGCTTATATTGTGGCGTTCTCTAAAACCGGAGGGATTTGAGAATAATGACCTCGATCAGGCGCGTGCAGTAGGAAGGGAAAAGAAGGAAATTTATGAAAAATGCGTCCCTTTCCTTATAGTACAAGAGCCCAAGAGGAGAAAAAAGGCAGTTATCTCATCCAAATTTTGGATTACTTTAATGAAAACTATGTATAATTAATATAAACATTTCATAAAATGTTGTATGGGACGTACTAAAAGATCAGTAGCTAGTGAATTTATTTTGAAAAATTAATATCTCAAAAACCATTTGACGTACAGATGTCTATTAGCACTCAAATTAAAGCTAGTTTAATTAGCTATAAAGTAGTTTATGATGTTTATCTTCGTAGGAGTAATAGTTTACATGAAATTTGCTAAAATAAATGGATTTATAGTTGTTCGGACAAATTTTCATTTGCCAAATTTATTTTCATGTTTGAATATCAAAAAAACTACTACCCCTACGAAGATAAGTGTCATAAACTACTTTATAGTAAGTTAAATTTCCTGTATTTTGAGTGTTAGCATACATATGTGCGGCTTATGGATCTAGAGATATATTTTTTCAAATATCCAACATTTTATACAAACAACAAGAATTTAACATTTTGTGAGTTTATTTTGTCAAATATCATAAAAACTACAACTCCTACAAAGATAAACATAATTAACTATTTTGTATTCAATTTAACTAGCTTTAATTTGAGCGCTGGTAGACATCTGTACGTCCAATGGTTTCTGAAATAAAGTTTTTCATAAATTAAACTTATTGTCCGAACAACTATAAATCAATTTATTTTAGCATATATCATGACAACTACTATTCCTATGAAGGTAAAGATCAGAAATTTCTTTATAGTTCATTAAACTAGCTTTAATTTGAGTGCTAATAGACATCTGTACGTCATATAGTTCCTGAGATATAGATTTCTCTAAATAAATTAACTAACTACTATACTAACTTTCAGTAGATTTTTAAGAAATTTTGCTTTTTAAAAAGCTGTATCTCAAGAACTATTAGACGTAAATAGCTCTTTCAGGGCAAATATTTCTGAAAATTTACTCTTCTTTAAATAATCTTCTCTTAGATTTTCTAGTGTTGTTGGTAGTTTTTAAGATATAGAGCTCCAAATGAAAAATTAATGTTTTTTTAAGGTTTTGAAACAGCCGCCATTTTTTATTCCCCTACCTATACTTGGCAGATTCGTCAATTGTGCAATTTATACATAGTT
>NW_027110129.1:64121-65553 GCF_000696795.3 Halyomorpha halys
TTGCTGATCTCTGTTTTTTTTTTACAAATCTATATATTAATTTTTTTTTTTTTTAATTTAGTAATTTATTTGTTTTTCTGTAAACTGGTCTACTGCTGTGACTAATATATCTTTGGTTTGACTTTACATTGCTATCTAATGATAAATTCGTTTAATTTGTTAAACGGATCGAAGATCACTAGAGAGGGTCTCGGAGAGTGAATTGGGGAGAATAAATTTTTCAATTAAATGAAATCAAATTGTCAAATAGAATGAAATTGTTAAATTGAAAAAACAAAAAGAAGATTAAAATATTTCTATTTAGTGTGTAGACGAGTATTGATTCTAAAAGGAAGATATTGGAAAAAAAAGATTTGTTATATCATGTAAATATATGTATTATATATCCGAGCATGGATTGGTTGGTATGGTGTGTATTCATGATATCCGTGTATTCATGACATACCCCCTAATAGGGGTATTCATGATCTCTAGTTTAACATGTTAAAGTGTGTTAAATGGAGAAATAATTCCTTCATTCACCATGTTAAAACGTTATAACATATAACATGGTTGAGAGTATGTTAATAGGTCTGTTTAATAGAGAATGACGTCACGAAACAGACCAGCTGAGCTTGTCACCATTTTATTTGTTGTTGTGTTAGGTTACTTACTCGTAGTTGGTTTTTTATTGTGTTAGTATTGTTTTGGATATTTTTAAAACTAATAAAGCTATGGGACAATAGTAATAAGGTAATGACAGTTGTCAATTAGCTTATCTTGATTCTCTTCCTCACAAATTATAAGATAAACAAGGCACTGAGTGACCAAACTTTCACACAACTTGCACTTTAGGCATGTTGTAATAAATTACTTTAATCGAAAGTTAGAAGTAAACAATAACGTGAAGGTTTGGAAGGAAAGGTTATAAAACAAGTTTCTCAGAAAATCCGCTAGGAGCTCTTATGCATTTAACATAATATAAATAGGGCTGCCCACATTCCTATACTTATATCATTTAACATAGTAAAACATTTTACATTTGACACAACATGAATACCCTTATTGTAGCATCCCAAATTTTTGGGCATCATGGCTAAATATAGAATTTCTCTCTACTTTATTTTGTTAAATTTTCGCTATTTAAATATGGATAAATAATTATGAGAGATAGTAGACCGTGGATGACGTACTAGAAGAAGATGGTTGGGGGTGCGGTCAAAGAGAAACACAAATAAGTTGGTTTAACCTATTTTATTGTGCCAACGTTTAGGCTAGAGTTTCTAGCCTTCTTCAGGGCTAAGAACAGAACAAGATAACAACCACAGTAAGTATAGAAAAATAAAAAAAGAAAAAAGAAAGTATAAACAGAATAACATAAAATGAATAATTTTACAAAATAGAATTAATAAAATGAAGTGATAAAAGAAGCGGGAAATAAAATGTATACATA
>NW_027110129.1:67672-68219 GCF_000696795.3 Halyomorpha halys
AATGACATTTTACATTAGCTGGTCTCGTGGCCATCTTCTTTTCAGGCGCCTCGGAGGATTGTCAGGAATGGAAGAGGATGGAAGATTAGAAACTATGGGGTTTGAGTGGTTAGAGAGTTTATAATGGAAGGAGTGATATCTGGTTCGGGCTAGATCGGTTACAGATGGAACATTGAGGTCTTTATGTATGATTTTATTTGTGACAAAGTAAGGAGCATTTTACGATGGATTTTGGATTGTAAGGATTGAATACGAGAGGAATTCGAAGGTTTAGTAGAGCCCCAAAGCTCAACTCTTAGACCGTTTGTCTAGTAAGTGGTGTAATAGTCGAAATCAACATGCAGTTTCTTGTCTTTTCAATCTAGTGTGAGGATTCCAGGTTAATCGTTTGTCCAAATGTAGTCCAAGGTATTGGATCTGTTCGACAGGGGACAAAACATCTTTAAAGCAGAGTAAATTTACTAAAATATGAGCCCTAATAGAGCTCTTTACGTTCAACAGTTCCCGAGATATAGTTTATTAAAAATAATATTTCATGAAAAATTAA
>NW_027110129.1:68269-68902 GCF_000696795.3 Halyomorpha halys
AAAAACCACAACCCCTATTTATTAACTAGCTTATAGTACATTAAACTATCTTTACTTTGATTGCTGGCTGACATTTGTATGTCTAATGATTCCTAAAATGTAGTTTTTCATAAATCAAAAATATAATCCGGACAACTTGAAATCGTTATTTTGAAAATATCATAAATAATACTACTCCTACGAAGATAAACGTCATGAACTAGTGTATAGCCCATTAAACCAGCTTTGATTTGAGTGCTAATAGACATATATACGTCTCATGGTTCCTAAGATATAGATTATCAAAATAAATTCCCTAACTACTGATTTTTCAGAATATATTTTATGAAATGTTACTGTTTAAAAAGCTATATCTCGGGAACTATCGAACGTAAATAGCTCTATTAGTGCTCACATTGTAGACAATTTATTCTATATTAAATGAGGCTCTATTAGGTTTATAGTATAAATAATAAAGCTATGGAGATTCGAATGAATATTTCTTTTCTTTTTTTTAAGTTTTGCAAACAGCCGCCGTTTTTTTATCCCCCTAACTATACTTAGAAGACTTATCCATTTTTAAAAATTTATTTTTTCCTTGTATTCCTCCGCTCCTACCTCACTGATAGAACCTTTAAAGTAAATCATAACCTA
>NW_027110129.1:73497-75467 GCF_000696795.3 Halyomorpha halys
CCTCATTCATTGAGACTAGTAATTATACATAATAATTATACATTTTCATTAAAGTAATTCAAAATTGGAATGAAATAGTTGATTTTTTGTACCGAGCTGATTTACAATTACTCAATTACAATTACAATTATTTTTGATTCTAGCTTTATATTGTACGTTTTTGCGTTACTGTACTAATTTGCGCATTTGGATAATTTTCTACTCGAATTTTTTTTAGTTTATTTAATTTTTACGTTTACAAATTTGCCTCTGGTTCATAAAATGATTAAACATACTATAATAAGACTTTCAAAATTAGCATTTAGTTAAATGGCTCATGATAGTAGCTCAATTATTCCTACAGCCAATTCCTCTATTCTAATTTGATCCTGATTGCAATTACTGCGATCTGTTGGGAAATGGAGACAAACCTAAATCTCTGTGTTTCAGGAAATCGCAAGTTGACGTCTAATGTAATACAATTAATGAAGTTTTTATGGTTTACCGTGGATAATATATGTGGGAAGAAGATGGGTAGGGGTACGGTCAGTAATGATACGCAGGCATGTAAAATTTATTTATTAGTGCCGAAGTTCAGATCTGAATTTCAAGCCTTCATCTGGGCTTAAACAAAAAGCAAGATAACAATATTAATTCAAATAAAGATAAAAATAAAATAATACCATAAGTGAGGATAGCAGGGGTATCCATGATGTGTTAAATGTAAAATGTAAAATGATAACATGTTAAATGTTATAAGTACAGGATTGTGAGCAGCCTTCTTTAAAGTCATGTTAAATACATAAGAGCTCCTAGCGGATTTTCTAAGCAACTTGTTTAGTAACCTTTCCTTCGAAAACTTCATATTATTGTTTACTTCCAAGTTCATGTTGTTTATTAGGACTTAAGGGTGTAAAACCTAACAGTCATCAATGCCTATAAAAACCTCCAAGTTTTGATTGAATTAATATATTACAACCTGCCTAAATTGAGTGAAAAATGGTAGTTATATGAAAGTTTGGTGACTGAGTTTCTTGTTTAAAAACATCCAAAGCAATACTAACACAATCAAAACACAAACTACGAGCAAGTAACCTAACACATCAAACAAAATGGTGGCAGGCTCAGCTGGTCTGTTGCGTGACGTCACTCTTCATTTAACAGACCAAGTAACAGACTCTCAACAATGTTATATGTTATATCGTTTTAACATGCTAAAAGAAGGAAATATTTCTCTATTTAACATAACTTTTTTCCATTTAACACGCTTTAACATGTTAAACTAGAAATCATGAATACCCCTAATAGATGATACTAACAGAAGATAAAATATAATATTGTATTGGTACGAATTATACAAAACTAATGATAAAAACAGTTATTAAAAATCAGACAGTACTCATGTTAGTAAAGAAATAAACATATTGAAATAATTCGGGAGAAAATGTAAATAATGAGTAATTGAAATTAACATAATAAAATATATAAGTAATGATTAAAAATAAATAAATAGTTTTAAAAACGTTTCATTATTTCAATTTTTTAATCTTCTATTTAATTTATTGTTATGTATGTTTCCAAGTTTGGTTGTTATTATTTTATTTTTCTCTGAATGTTATCTCGTTTTTGTTTCCCAGTCCAGATGAAGGCTTGAAATTCATGTCAAAACGTCGACACCAATAAATATGTTTTACTTATCTGTGCATCATTACATACCGCAATCCCAACCATCTCGTAATACAATTAAGTTCATAGGCATAAACTATGTTAACAGAAAAAAATAATGATTATATTTTCGGATTGAAAGTTGAGCTTCAATGTTCTTGAAAATATTAAAATCTAAGAACTCAAATAACTGATCTACATGACAATAATAAGGCCCATCTGGACATTTGGAGTTGAGCTTTGGGGCTCCACTAAACCTTCGAATTCCTCTCGTATCCAATCTTTACAATCCAAAATCCTTCGTAAAATCCTCAATGCTCCTTATT
>NW_027110129.1:75517-81335 GCF_000696795.3 Halyomorpha halys
ATAAAAAAAAAAAAAAAAGAACTCAAATATACTTTTATGAAATTTAGTATTGGTTGTTAACATTGTTCCTCAAGTTAGTTTTTTAGTCCCAGATTTTATTAAATTAAAAAGAAATCTTGTTAGGTGTAGAAACTTTTTCGCTGCTTCTTTTCCCAGACATTGTAAGAGGGCTTGTTGCCGCGATATATTACTCTCTGTTGCCCACTTTAGACGGTGATGGAAATGATTTATGATTTCTCTTTTAAGTTTGGATAACTGGAGAGTTCAGAGTATCGAATAGTACAAGAGCCGGGGAAAAAAATGCAGTATTTTACCCTATTTTTTATTACTTTAATGAAAGCTATGCATAGTTACTAGTAGAAATTGATGAGTCTGCTAAGTAAAAAATGGCGGCTCTATTGGACGGCTAATTAGATTGGACGAATATAGATAGAATGGCGGTCAATAAAGGTATGAAAATAGTAAAAGAAAACTATTTATTGTTAACCAACGTTTCCCCCCACTTTTCAGGGCTAAATGAAATACGTCAGCCCTTATGAAGCCCTGCAAAGTTGGGCGAAACGTTATCAATTATTTTTCTTTTACTATTTTGATTCCTTTATTGACCGTTACCTGGACTATCTTCCCCCAATCTACTTCATACATGAAGTATAAATTGATTTTTCATTCACAGTTCTTTGATATCTTTAGACCTACCAACAACATTAGAAACCTTATACATAATTTAAATCAGAATAAATTTGTTAAAATATGAGCCCTAAATGAGCTATTTACGTTCGATAGTTCCAGAGATAAAGTTTTTAAAAAGCAACATTTCACGAAATGTATATAGAAAAATCAGTAGTTAGTGAATTTATATTGAGAAATCTATATCTCGAAAACCATTGGACGTGCAGATGTCTATTAGTACTCAAATTAAAGCTAGTTTAATGTTCTATGCAGTAGTTTATGGCATCTCTCATCGTAGTAGTTGTAATTTTTATGATATTTGATAAAATAAATTCTATAAATGTTAGTTTATAGTTGTTCAGATAAAATTTTTGATTTTTGAAAAAAATATATCTTTTGAACCATAAAACGTAAAGATGTCTACCAGCTTTTAAAATAATTAATAAGGTAGTAGGAGTACTAGTTTTTATGATATTCGCATATGAATATACATTTTGCACATGAAATTTATTCCGAACAACTATAAATTATAATTTAACAAATATCATGAAAACTACTACTCCTACGAAAATAAACGCAATAAACTACTTCATAGTACATCAAACTATCTTAAATTTGATTCCTTGCAGACATCAGTACGTTTTATGGTTCCTGAGATATAGATTTCCCTAAAAATAGTAATTTTTTATGAAATGTTGCTTTTTAAAAAGCTTTTGCTCGAAAACTATTGAGCGTAAATAGCTCTATTAGGGCTCATATTTTAGTAAATTTATTCTACTTTAAATGATGTTCTCTTAGATTTTGCAGAATTGTTTGTAGTTTTAAAGATCTAGAGCTTCGAATAAAAAAATTATTTGTTTTAACGTTTTAAAACAGCCGCCATTTTTTATTTCCCCTACCTATACTTGGCAGACTCATCAATTTTGACTAGTAATTATACATAGTTTTCATTAAAATAATCAAAAATTAATGTGAAATAACTGACTTTTTTCTTTTCTTGGGCTCTTGTACTAGAAGATCGGATTGCGGAGATAACACTATATCTATATTCATAATTAAATATAGCTTCAAACTTAGATTTTATCCACTTTAATGGATAAAATATAATGGATATGATATCCATTGTTTACGTTTAACTCTTAACGAGTGTTTTTCTAATGATGAGAAAAACGATTTTATGGAGAAGAAATGTTGATTACAGTATACAAACGGAACTGAAATCAAAATGCCGATATTTTGTTTCGATATTGTTGTCCTATAGATTACATATTTCACCTAATATTTTATAAAAAAAAGGTTCAGAAAATTTCGTAATTTAAGAAAACCTGTAAGCTTTGAAATTGAAGACGAGGCTAATGGCATTTGTTTTTATAAATATAATTATTTGTAAGCTTGTGCTTCTAAAATAGACACTTAAATTAATTATGATCAATTGATTAATAATAATTTGAGTAAAAAAGAAAGAAATGAACAAAAGAAATATTTAAAACCCCACCAAGATAAAAACGAATAGAATTATATATATCCTTAAAATTAATCCTTCTTTACTTGATAAAAACAAATTAAGTATTAGCTCCTTGGTGTCTGCAAACAACTTAAGTTATACAGATGACCGATTTTATTACTAAATTTTGGTAATTATTTGTGTTTATTTAAAAAAATATATAAAACTTTGATGATTTTTAATGATGATTTTCTTCATACTCCAGGTCTATCGATATCGTTTCCGGCTCATGTTATCCAGTTAAGTGTAGCCGACTGTGAGTGTTAGTTTGGTGAGACAATTCTGATAATAAAACTATTTGGAAATTATATTGAAATTAGATTGATATCTTTATAATTACATATTGTAATATGGTGAGTGTTAATGAGAAGTATTTCATCGAAAAGTTGGCCTGTGAAAATGCTGCCAAGAGTCTTAGCCCTCCCAACTTGGTTAGTAGTGAAGATAGCTGCTCTTCTGATGGAAATTTGATACACCAAACATCAATTGTTTGGGAAGGATATGAATTTGATGATCCTCAGGAAGACCATAGTAATTTTGACCTAAGTTGGTCAAGTTCAAGTACAGAATCTGATCCTGCATCAAGTTCTGTTACTAGATTGGACTCCAGTGATTGTATGACTAAAGAGAATAACAGCAGAAAACGAATTGTTTGGGATCACAAGATGGTAAAGAACATTAACAGTATTTTGAGTCAAAGTGATCCGAATTCATATCCAAGCTGTTCAAATAATGAAAAGAAAAAATTAAATGAAAATTTCAACCATTACCATCAAGAAGCAGAAAAGATAGCAGAAAATTTTAGTGAACTTCCTGGTCACAGCATATGTTGGGATCAGTGGTCTACATCACCAACAAAAGAAAGAGATTCGCCACAGGCAGGCAATGTGAAAAAACGAAATTATCCGAAATATGATGATCAAATAGTTGTAAAGAAATTTAAGGTTAAAAAGTCACTTGATCCTAATTGGAGATATAAAGATGTTCTTCATGATGAAATTGTGAGCCAAGTTATAGCACGTACAATTGAATCAGAAGATTGGGTGAGGATTAATCGACCAAAAATTTTTCTTTTAGGTGACAGCCATGCAAGATATCTTGCTGACATCATTATTGAAATGCTTCCTGGTTTTAAAGTTGAAGGTAGTGTAAAACCAGGCGCTAAGTCAAAGGATGTTCTATCAAGCATTAAAAATGTTTTGCAGGATACGGGTGAAAATGACTTTGTGGTAACGTTAAGTGGAACAAATGATACGTTCAATGATTGTTTAGATGAAGCAAAGAGTGTGGTTTATAACGCAGTGATGGATGCAAGGTATACCAATTTGGTGGTGTGCAACGTTCCAAATAATTACTTTGAATACGACAATCCTTCAGTTCAGAACCAAATTTTGGATTTCAATAAGTTTTATCGAAACATCGTCAACTCCTCCAAATGGGCTCACTTGGTTGACCTGAAAAAGTTGAAGAATAGGGGTTTTTTTACAAGACACGGCATGCACTTTAATCTGTATGGTAAAATTGAAATATGTGATTTGATTTCGCATACGATTTTAGATATCATTGACTCAAAACTTACATTAAAGGAACATCTATAATCTACATTATTTTTATTGTATTCTTTGATTAAATTAATGGCATTTAATTACTCACTAACTTAGTGTAGTTAATGTTTGGTGAAAATTTTATTTTATTTTTGGATTAGAAGAGTCTTGATCCTTGATATTTATATATCTTTTTTACTTTATGAACAGGAAACAATTTTGGTTTCCATAAATGAACTATTTTATTATTTACTAAAGATTTTTTAGTTTTGAATAATTTAAAGAATGACCCTCGATCTACATATATGTATATTATATTATATTTAACTAGATGTGAACAAGTTAACTTATAGAACATTTTAGTGGTAACTTTGCTACCCAGAAAAAATTTGTGAACTAAATGAATATTTTTGTATATATATGTATCTTTTGTTCCAATAATAAAATGTGAGACATTTAAATTTTTTTTTGAGAGAGAAGATAGTTGACCTTATGAAGTAGATTGTAGGAAGATAGTCCAGGTGGCAGTTAATAAAGGCATCAAAATAGTAGAAGAGAACTATATATTGTAAACCAACGTTTTGCCCCTCTTGTCAGGGCTGTAAGAATGAAGTTCATTTGGTAGCAGAATTTAATTCTTACAGCCCTGTAAAGTGGGACGAAACGTTGGTTAACAATAAATAGTTTTCTTTTACTATTTTGATACCTTTATTGACTGCTCCCCGGACTATCTTCCTACAATTTAAATTTTTTTTATATGTATTTAATACACCTTTTCTAGATTTATTACTCAACATTTGAGTCAATGCTTTCAAAAATACTTTTATTGTTTATTTAAGGTCTGGTTGGTATCAAATTGATGTATATTATTTCAAAATAATAACTAATTTTATATTTAATTTAATTTTTGGTTACTTGTTTTTTTATTTATGTAGGTTAAATTAACCAGCAGCAGCACCCTACAGTAAACTAATTATTCAATAGAATAGACAATCTAATTTTGGGTTTTATTTTGCAGGTTACGTTTTTCTCATTTATTCAAGAGGATTTTATTCGGTTTCTAAAAAAATAAAAACACTTCTATTAAAATACACGGAAAAATTGTATATGCATCCTGATTCATTTCAAATCATATCACTAAAAAAAAAAATACAAACATATCATAAATCTTAAATGATTGACAAACACAAGATATTTCATTCTTTTATTCAAAATTAGTATTATACACTCATGAAACTTTTTATCATCCATCCATTTCTATTCTATTGCACTCCTTAGTATTACTATTTATTTATTTTATGTTTCTGTTGATTTTGAGTTTAATCGGAATATATTGCTTGGTAAATTAATAGGCCATCCTAATTTTTGTATTAGTCGTTAATTCTAAAACACAAAACTTCTTAAAAATGAGGTACTCTATGTTATTAACTGTGAGTTCAAGTTTTTGGCATTGTCGGATTCTTTATATTTTTTTGTTAGAATTTTTATGTTTGAAAACAAATAATGTGGGTATTAGGTTAAGAAAAATGACTGCAGGTTGAAAATAAAATATTGTAACTGACAAACAATTTTTCATTATATAATTTTTTTTTTTTTCCAATTACCATGTTTTACGAGGGAATGCCTCAAATATTTTAGGTTATTAGAAAATAGTAAATAAAAAATATTTTCAAGAAACAAATATATATCTGAATAAAAAAAATGATAAGAACTGGGAGTAGCCTATCTGTGTTTATTAATTTCTTTAATAGTTATTTGATTTAGTAGTGTGTTGATCCACGATTGCTTTCTAAAAATTCGACCAGTTCTTTAAAAAGATATTTAAATAGTTTCTTTACCTACTTTTATCAAATATTGGTCCACTTTTTTGTCAGTACTATTCACCCATAAAGCCTTTTATCATCTGTCTACGAACTGGTGACATCTATAATTCAGATTATGAGAAGATAGTTGACCGTGGATAATATATATAAAGAGTAGATGGTTGAGGGTGGAGTAAGAAAATATCACCAATACGTTATAAAAACTTACTTAATAGTGCCAATGTTTTGGCCAGAATTTCTAGCCTTCATCAGGGCTAAGAACAAAGAACTAGATAACC
>NW_027110129.1:83427-85400 GCF_000696795.3 Halyomorpha halys
ACAATAAATAGTTGTAAACTATTTGTTCTTCTTTTTTTGATCGCAATCCTGACCATCTTATATTTAAGTTTGACGGTCAACTATATACATATATATTGAAATTATATATTTCAAAGAAATATGAATATTTTAATTTAATAATAATTAAAACATTAATGTTATGGAAAGAAAAAAAAATTGAGAGAAACAAAGAACATTTTTTATTTTACACTGTTTTTTTTCTTTCCATAACATTAATTTTTCAATTATTATTAAATTAAAATATTCATATTTCTTTGTTTCTTTGCATTATATAACTTCAAATTTTATTTCCTTAATTATGTTATTTTACTTACATATCTAATTACCGTTACATATGTTTTATTTTCCTCTCCAGTCATCACTTTATTTTTATTAATGTCATTCTGTACAACTATTTACTTTAATCATTCTGTTTATATTTTCTCTTTTATTTATTTATTTATTTTTTTATATATTCAATGGTTGTTATCTTGTTCTATTTAATAACTTTTTACAACTTATTTTCTGATCGCACCCACAACTGTCTTGTCTTCATATAATTCAGATGGGCTAGAGCAGCGATTCCCAATGTGGGAGTGAATGCCACTTTCTCAAAATATTACCAAAAGCAAAAATGAAAAAAAAAACATTTATTTTACAGTTTTTTCTTCTTTTGCTACATATTCCACTGCTGTAAGGATAATTATGGCAGCATTTTTTTCGTAAGATCGTTGATTGACTGTGTGTAATATATGAAAGGAACATGGTTTGGGTGTAGTAAAAAAAAACCTCAAATAGTAATTAAATTATTTCATATGAGCCAACATTTTGCCCCACTTTGCAGGGCTTCATCAGGGCTAAAAATGAGTAAAGGTAAGCTCATAAAAATGTATTATTTTAAACCATTAAAATAGTTATATGATAAAAATAAAATATATATGAATTTTGGCTTGCATATATATGAATTGCATATATACATGGAAATCTAGGTGTAATTAAATGGATAAAAATGTAAAAAAAAAATAAAATTAATTAATAAATTTTTCTACATATTTAATTATATAAAAATTTTGTAATGTACATTTTTATCGCACTAAACAGATCAAAACTATTGGTCTGGTTGTTAGATCGTTGATTGACCTTGTACAATATATAAACGCATGCCGATAATAGAAAAAAACTCGAGTAGTAATTTAACTATTTAATGTGAGCCAACATCCCCCCCCACTTTGTAGGGCTTCATCAGGGCTAAAAAAAATACAAACAACTAAAATAAAGTAGCAAAGTAAGAAAATAGATATCGACATAATATTAGTCACAGATTGAAAGTGCTCATCCAACTTCAACTGCCCAACTTGGAAAAGCTGCTAAAAATAGAGAGAAGAATCTTAAGAAAAATCTATGGGCCCAGAAAAACACAAGAAGGTTAGAGGTTAAGATCTAAGGAAGAGATTTACAGACAAATCAAAGACCTGGAAACCGAGATGAGAATCAGAAGGCTGATGAAGAGAATGAAGGAGGAAAGATTGAATAAGAAGATCTTTAAAAAAATGTTTAGCTACAAAAACATGGGAGGATACACGAGGCAAATGAGAGAGGAACTAAAGAAACTTGAAATTTCAGATATTGACTGTCTAAATAGCGATACATATAGGATAGCATTGAAAAATCTGACCAATATTGGAAGAGAAAAGAAAGGAAGGCAGTCGAGGATCATGAAACTGCAATGGGAAGAAAGAACATAAAGACTCCTAAAGAAGCCTAACCATTGATATTCACATGGTCCTTAGTGGCCGATACGTGTTAAAAACAAAAAAAAAAGTGCTGATATGAGTATAATATTTTATATATGTACAATGTTTGTTTTTTTGTTTGTTTATTGTTGCTTAAGGACGTGAAACCCTCTGGTCATCAACGCCTATGGCATGCTGAAAGTTTTAAATTAATAATAAATAAAATAAAAATAATAAATT